>NC_058134.1:44138533-44171345 GCF_016433145.1 Gracilinanus agilis
CCTCTTCTCTTCTCTTCTCTTCTCTTCTCTCTCTCTCTCTCTCTCTCTCTCTCTCTCTCTCTCTCTCTCTCTCTCTCTCTCTCTCGTGTTTTTCTTGGGAGGGAGATACCGTTCATTTTGGATCAAGATGGTCAAGCGTCCTTGGGGAAATTTTGGTCTTGAGAGCAGTTAGCTACCTAATTTGTTGATAAATATCACAAGAAAAGTCAGACCTAGAAGGTGCCATAAAGTTCAAAGGAGGGCAACAATAAATTGTCTGCTATAGCCAGGATGCCAGATCCTGTGGTCAGAGGACAAGAGCTCAGGGTCAAAGTCGAGTGTGCATTAAGGAGTTGTGGTGACTACACTGCATTGAGCTAGACACTCCAACTAACTTCATTTAGTAAAAGGATGTGTTGGGTCAAGGGTAAAGGTTCCTAGCATTAGTTCTCACAAGGAAACTCATTTGGTTCAGATCACAAAGCTATCTCTTATAGATCATTTCCTTACAAGGTAAAGAATTATTTTCAGAAATGTCAGTAGTAAGATTCAGATCATCAAAAGTACACCTAAAAGGATTTCATCCAGCCTAAAGTGCTTGACCACTTAGCTACCTACAGTAGAGGAAGTACCTAACTTCTCTCAAAGCCACAATGGTCTCTGTGATTTCCCCTTGGGTCCTCACCCATCTTAATTCAAGATAGACCTTTCTCCCTCTTGTATTTATAAATGTATCTTCTTTTTGACATCACAGTTTTCCCTAATACCCACATGACCATGCTGAAAACTCACATATAAAATACACTCCCCCCAAATAGTTTGGCAAAACTGCTTAATAGCATAAGTTCATTTCAACAAATTCAGTTCAGTAAACATTTATAAGAACTTATGGTATGCCCGGCACTCTGCTAGAAGATATAAATTCAAATGCAGAAAAAATTGGGGAAAAGTTTTTTGTAGATAGCTTCTGGGATAGCAATCTTATATCTAAAATATATAGAGAACTCTTTCAAATTTATAAGAATATGAGCAATTCCCCAAAAGATAAATGGTCAAAAGATATGAAGAGTTTTTGGATGAAGAAATAAAAACGATATATGATGATATGAAAAATGCTCTAAATCTTTATTAATTAGAGAAATGCAAATCAAAACAGCTCTGAGATATCTCACAGCCATCAGATTGGCTAAAATGATAAAAGGGCAAAATGACAAATGTTGGAAAGGATTGAAAAAATGCAGAAAAAATGCACTGTTGGTAGAATTGTGAACTGATCCAACCATTTTTGAGAGCAATCTGGAATTATGCCCCAAGTGGCATAAAATTGTGAATACCCTTAGACTCAGTAATACTACTATTGGGTCCGTTTCCCAAGGTGCTCAGAATAAAGGGAAAACCCTACATATTCTAAAATATTATATCAGCACTCTTTGTGAAACTGGAAATTGATAGGATGCTCACCAATTGGAGAATGGCTAAACAAGTTGTGGCATAGGATGGGTGATGAAGTACTACTGCACCATAAGAAATGATGAACAGGTTTATTCTTTTAAAACATGGAAAGATTTACATGAAATTATGATGAGTGAAACAGGGAAAATCAAGAAAATATTATTTATAGCAACAGAAATATTGTTTGAAGAATAACTTGTGTGTGTCTACCTGCAGAGAAAAAACTGATAAATAGAAACAAGCAAGACATAGTTTTATATGTATGTATATATTGTTGTTAAATGATGCCTTCTATACTACAGGGAAGGGAGGGAAGGAAGGAGTTATCTGGGAATTTTAATATGACAAAGAAAAAAACAAATTTTATAAAGAAACAATAGAATCCCTGCCCTTAAAAAGTGCTTTTATCCCACTAATAAATGGTACATGTTAAATTTCCAGTTTTGTAGATAACCGAGGAGAGAAACATATAGATTCTACTTTTATTGACTTATGGACCCAAGCATTTGGCCATGCTTCACTGTGAGAAGGCTGACTTTGCCACGGAACTTTGTCTCCAAATGAGGACATTCGAAATCAGGCAAGAACAAGTAATGAGCAAGAATCCTTTTTTAGGGACCTCCATTATACCTTCGGGGTATATTCCTTCTTTCCTCCTCCTCTCTTGGGGAAACCACCTCTTCCATGATGACTCACAGCTGTAGTAGCCAAGTGAAAATTACCAGTATCCTCCCTGGCAAATGATTGAACCAAATGATGTTTTCAGTTTCATTCATAGATCCTAAGTAAATGTCTTTTTTAAAAATTATTTTTATTTAAACCCTCACCTTCCATCTTGGAGTCAATACTGTGTATTGGCTCCTAGGCAGAAGAATGGTAAGGGTAGGCAATGGGAGTCAAGTGACTTGCCCAGGGTCACACAGCTGGGAAATGTCTGAGGTCAGATTTGAACCTAGGACCTCCTGTCTCTAAACCTGGCTCTCAATCCACTGAGCTACCCAGCTGTCCCCCTAAGTAAATGTCTTTATGAGATAACATGAGCAGAAGAATAGAATACAGAAGTAAATAGTCTCCCCAAAACACAAAATACCTAATAGAAAGGGGACTTGTTTTCTTTATGTGATTTAAAATTCACTAATTATGTACCAGGGTTCAGAAAGAGAAGGAAAAGCTAATCAGGAATCACAAGATTTTCTCAGAAAGTTTAATAGACATTCCATCTGACTTTTGAAAGGGTCTTGCAAGGTCAGTCAGTAGAGTATCACGGTGGAAAGAGTAATGGATTCTAAGTCAGGAGACCAGAGTTTGACTCTCTATTCAGTCACTAATTGATTATGTGACTTTGGGAAAATGTCTTCCCCCTCTCTGGATCTCAATTTTCTTAGCTGTCAAAAAAAAAAGAGATGCACTTTGTAGTGTCTGGCACCTGACAGGTATATACTAAATACTGTTGCCTTGACCAGACAGAGACATAACTAGGATGGGACATCTGAGACTTTGTCCCTAAGCACAAACATTTGGAGGGTACTGATAACATCTGTGCTCCTTCAGAAGGTAGGACTGAGTTTAACAGCTAGTTTGGAAGGATTATTCAAGTAAAGTCAAATCAAAAAGCATTTATTAAGCACCTGCTGTGTGCTAAGGATATAAAATTTAAAAGTTAGTCCTTGTCCTCAAGGAGCTTTAATGAATATGTAATATTTTACTATAATGTAATATAGCATAATAATGGCATAATGTAACACTATTTGATATAATATTTTTAAAAAACTTATGTCTTAGAATTGATACTAAGTCTCGGTTCCAAGGCAGAAAAGTGGTAAAGGTTAGGCAATAGGGGTTAAGTATTTTGACCAGAGTCACACATCAAGGAAATGTCTGAGGCCAGATTTGAACCCCAGACCTCCCATCTCTTAGTCTGGCTCTCTATCCACTGAGTTCCCCAGCTGCCTCACAGTATGATCTAATATTAAATAATTAAATAAAATAAGTTACCAGATGATGCTTCCTTCTCTGGAGCTGTACCACAGGTGAGTTTCTCCATGTCTCAGCCCTGCCTTGCTTCTTATTCTAGAATGTTTTTCCTTTCAACAGCCTTCTCCCCTGTTGGATTTTCTCTCATACAGGGCATAGGGTAAGAGGTAGTAGGCAGAAGTCCTGAAGCCTCTCTCTTCCTGGGTCTCATCTCCTGAGGTCAGAGATCTCTTCCTAAAAGTAGTCTTAAAATGCCATTTCATGGCTACCTTTGTACTACTTGCCACAAGACCTCAAATTGCTAATGAGAGCTCTTAAACTACATGAGCTCCAATATTCCTTCCAACATTAATGTTCTGCAATGTACCTTAAGAATAATGTAGCAAAGGATGCTGAGCTATAGTCCAGGAACAGCAAAGAAAGGCAAGCCCACAACCCACATATTGAAGTCAAGTAATTCAACTCATCAAATGTCTTCTTTGGGGAGGTGGCTGCCATCTCAGTCCTCTGGCGTTTCAGCAAAGTGCAAGGTGCTAACGGTTATGGCTATAAACGTGGCTCAAGGACAAACATTTCTTCAGTACAAAATACAATCATCATATAGACAACTTTAAACAGTTGTTTCCCAGGGAGTGTCTCCCAGTAGGCTTTGCTGCTGCAGCAGATAATGCTTTACAGCTGCACTGGGAAGATGTGTAAGTAATGCCAGATGTTGCCAGCATCATCTCTGGGCATGGAGGTAAACCATCTGCTGGAGAGTGGAGAGCCAGAGAGACCTGATGCATACTGCAGACACGTACACACATACACACACACACACACACACAGCCATGGGGGTAGGGGGTGGAATGCTTGATCAGGCAATACTTCAAGAGAACTAGAAGCCAAGGAATCGAGCTCACTCCCTGCTTTGCCTCTGGCCATACGGGGCTACTCTTAGCTCACTAGAATAATCAAATGCTGTCTTTTTAGAGATTGAAGAATGATGTACTCATCACTCTGCTCTCCTTGGGAGAAGAGTATGTATAGAGGCTAGTGTTCTCAAAACACTATCCATTTGGGGGTCTAACAATATTCCTGTAGTATGGAATGGAAAATCATTTGTTAAATGCTTGCTATATTTCTATTGTACAGGGCAGCTAGTGATAATGCTAGTCTGTGTCCTTAGGTCCTCAGGAGAGCCCTAAAAGCTGGATCTAGACTCAGAACTAAAGCTCTCACCTCTTACCACCTTCATTCTACTTCTCATCTAAGGCAAAACCTTCATTTCCATCAATAAGATATTTTGGGAGGGTAGGATACTAGCAGTTGGGGGCACCAGGAAAGGAGGGTGGGGGAGAGACAGAGAGAGAGAGAAAGGGAGAGAGAGAGAGAAAGAGAGAGACAGGAGGAGGAAGAGAAGAGAAGAAAGAGAAGAGAAGAGAAGAGAAGAGAAGAGAAGAGAAGAGAAGAGAAGAGAAGAGAAGAGAAGAGAAGAGAAGAGAAAAGAAGAGAAGAGAAGAGAAGAGAAGAGAAGAGAAGAGAAGAGGAGATATTTTCACCTCCAGCTCTAAATCTACAAACCCATGATCCTCATTATGGCCCATTTTAGCTGTCAAAAGAGAAAGCCCACAGGCCTAAATGATATACCCAGGGGTGATAATATGGGGAACAAGGCCAATAAGAAAAAAGATCTAACAAAGCAGGGCAGTCTTCCTCATGTGTGATCAATCATCTTCAAGCCCAAGAAGGAAGGGGAGAGATATCAGCAAATGCCTTGTCAAGAGGCTACCCTTGGGCTTGGCTCAATCAACTTCTCTAATTCTCTGTGACTTTTTTTTGTATTTGATGTATTTGGTGGCTGGAATCCCATATCTTCTATCTCAGAGAAGCAAAGAGATTGCTGAAGGTCATTGGTTTTATAAAGAGATTTATCTGATTATTTTCCTAGTTCTTATGTCAGAGGCAAGGGAGATGCTAGAGACTGACTGGCAGGTCTTGGCTGTATAGGCATGGAGAAGAGACATCTTCAGTATGGAACAAGGATGTCTTCCAGAATGGAGACAAAACCTCTCCATGATGGGGCATGCATATGGGACATTGTCATGTCCAATGTGGAGCATGGACATCTAAAACATGGGTTATGGACACTCTTGCCAGGGGGTAGTTAGGGAAAAGAGATTGTCAAGGAAGAAGAGGAAACCAATCCAGAGCTGCAGCAGCCAGTACAAATGTTCAGAAAGGTGAAAAAAACTATCCAGAAGTGTTTTGAATTCTCACACTATGATTCTCTGAGGAATCAAATGATTTCTTCTGAGGAAACCTACATCAATTTGACAAGCATTTTTTTTTCAGAACTGACAACATCACAGGCACTGACTATGTTAGGTTCTAGGGATACAAAGCCATAAATGAAAAGAGTTCTTGCTCTCAGGAAGGTCAAGAACATTCTGCTTTTATGGGATTGTGCCTTAAGTGCATATAGACATCTAGGAGTTGGGCAGAGCTTTGTTTGGGATTTTTCTAAGAACTAAAAGTACAGGCCCAGGATCACAAGTCAAAATCAATTTAATAGCCTTTGGCAGGACATGGACTATATGGCATCTTTCCCTCTTTCATGAGTAAATTCTGATCCTTGAATAAATACATGACTTCTCTATGATAATCGCTTATGCAAACACCTCACCTACTTATGTACAAAAGAAACTCAAGCCAAGAGCCCTATTCAATAGCATTCAAATCAATTAATAGTCAAGGCAGGTACAGCTAGGGTTCTGTGGATAGAGAGCCAGGTCTAGAGACAGAAGGTCTTGGTTCAAATGTGACCTTAGACACTTCCCAGGTATATGACCCTGGGCAAGTCACTTAACCCCCATTGCCTAGCCTTTACTGCTCTTCTGCATTGGCATCAATACATAGTATTGATTTTAAGATGGAAGGTAAGGGTTTTTTTTTTAATTCATCCTAAGATAAAGAGTTGAGGTTATTCTGGAGCAAAAGGAAGGAAATTAGATCTATTTGCATATTTATTCCTCCAAAATGCTAACAGTAGCTTTGATGCAATCTTTATTTAACATTTTAGAGGGAGAGAGAACTCCTTAGTTGTAGTTTTCTTATTTGCAAAATGAAGGGCTTGGAATAGATGATTGGATTTATCTTAAAAAAACATTTATTAATTTCACTTGTATTGAAATTCTCATGTACCACATATTCCCATGGAACACAGTTTTGGGAATTCTAGCCAAATGTAGTAAAATTCACTCCTGATTATTCATAACAGAAAATAATGTAGCCTGGCAAACACCCTGTGGGTCCTCACTAAGCTATATTATGACCCTTTCCTCTAGCTCCATTCTCCTGTTGCTCTGGTCCTCACTGTCTTCCAAGGATGGATGCATCATCGTGGGCTTTCCTAGAGCCAAATCACTCCCAGCACTCCTAGGTAGTTAGAGAGTGCCATGGGTAGAGAGCTAGATTCATAATCGGGAAGATCAGAGTTGAAATCCTCCCTAGACACTTTCCAGCTATAGGATCCTGAGTTCCTTAACCTCTTTGGCCCTCAATTTCATCAGTTGGAAGATGGACTTGATAGTCTCCCTGGTCCCTTCCAGCTCTCAACCTGTGGTGCTCCCCAATGCAAACCTGGGCAGGTAGTATAATGAAAAGACAACTGGTCTTGGAGTCAGGAAAGTTCCAGGTTCAAAACCTACATCTTACAGAGGAGGTGTGTGACTGGGGGCAAGTCACTTCATCATCTTTGGACTTCAAGCTTTTATCTTTAAAATGGGGGTAACAATATTGATCCTACCTACATCACTGTGGGTTGGGTAGAACAAAGGAGGGAATAGGTGCAGAAAGCAATATTTTGTCATTCAGTCATTTTTCAGTTGTATTCAACTCTCTGTGACCCTCTTTGGGGGTTGCTTGACAAAGATACTGGAGTGGTTTTTCGTTTCCTTCTCTAGCTCATTTGACAGATGAGGACATTGAGGCTGAGTTAAATGACTTGCTTAGGGTCATACTGCCAGTAAGTGTCTGAGGCCAGATTTGAACTCAGGAAGGCGAGTCTTCCTGACTCCAGGTCAGGCACTCCATTCACTGAGCCACCTGACTGCTCTAAGGCAATATTAATTCTGGCTATAGTAGAATATTATTACCTTAAGGGCAGTGACCATTTTATACCTTTGCTGTACTATGCTTTGCAACTAGTAGGTTCATTTGTTTCATTTTTTAAACCTAAATAGATTTTTAATAAAGTCTCTTTTTTTAAACCCTAACCTTCCATCTTAGAATCAATACTATGTTTTGGTTCCAAAGAATCAATGGTAAGGGGTAGGCAATGGGGGTTAAGTGACTTGCCCAGGGTCTCACAGCTAGAAAGTATCCCAGGACCTTCTGTCTCTGGGCCTGGCTCTCCATCCACTGAGCTACCCAGCTGCCCCCAGTGAAGTCATTTTTAATAAAGGCAAGCTGGGTTGAATTGAACTGAACAGACAGGGAACAGGCAGAGAAGGCAATCTTTACAGCATCCTTTTTTCCCTCTTTGCCAGAGTCACTTTAGGATGGAGCAGAATGCCAACTATGCATGCTGAATCTGACGAGTACAGGAGACATCTGGAAAGAGGAGACATGGCGAGATGCCCCGAATCAGCTCACAAATAGAACCTAAGTGGAAGGAGGAAGGGAGCGTGTTCCAGGGAAAGCTGGAGAGATCCAGCCTAGTTGGGAGTCGAGGAACAAGCCTGCCGGCTCACACCTGCAGTTCATCGACACCCAGAATGTCAGAGCTGCCTGGGATCTCAATGACCACCTGAATGATTCACACTCCTCAGCTTGACCTTTAGAGCCTTTCCCAGCTGGCTCCAGGCTTCTTTTACATTGCTCTCTTTCATCAACTCCATACACTATCCAAACAGGTTTCCTTAACCTGACATCCAATTTCCCACCTCTGGGTCTTTGCATCGCATGTCTGCTAGGCTTAAAAAATACTCTTTTTCACACTACTTCTTAACATCCTGGACAAGGGTGTGCTGGAGTCAGCTCTAATGGCTGTAGAGAGCTGATAGTTAAACATTTGGCATGAGTACTTCTACCTTAGACAAAGGCAATTGATACAAATCGAGGCTTAATATATCGTACCATTGAATACCTAGATTTAAGAAAATGAGGGAAAAACTTTAACAACAGATTAAATTTATTTTAAAACTCTTAACTTCTGTCTTAGCATCAATACTAAGGCAAGGGCAGCTAGGTGTCTCAGTGGATTGACAAAGCCTGGAGACAATAGGTCCTGGGTTCAGATCTGAACTCGGACACTTCCTAGCTGGGTGACCCTCAGCAAGTCATTTGGCCCCATTGCCTGATCTTTACCACTCTTCTGCCTTGGAACCAATACACACTATTGATTAGAAGATGGAAGGGTAAGGGTTGAAAAAAAGAAAAAAGAATCAATGCTAAGTATTGATTCCAAGAAGAAGAACCAGAAGGCAATTGCAGTTAAGTGCCTTGCTCAGGGTCACACAGCTAGGAAGTATGTGAAGATAGATTTGAATCCAGGACCTCCCATCTCCAGGGCTGACTCTATTCACTGGTCCACATAGTTGCCATCTTAATCACCACTTTAAACATTTTCTCCATCACTATCTTGAGTCTAGACCAGTGGTTCCCAAACTTTTTTGGCCTACCGCCCCCTTTCCAGAAAAAATTACTTAGCGCCTCCTGTCACATACTATCACCGCCATCTTACAGTTATTCACTGTCCCCAAATGCACCTGTGGCCATCACTGCCCTCCTGGATTGCTGCAGCACCCACTAGGGGGCAGTGGCGCCCACTTTGGGAATCACTGGTCTAGACAGTTAACAAAATAATAAAGCAATCCTTGATTTGTAGTGGGAGTGGTTTTCCAAGATGTGAATTCAATATTTAACAATTCACTCTCCCCAGCTAGTCTGAGCTGCCTATAGAACACTCCTGGGGAGAGGCATCACTTGAAACTAGGTCTTCTGATACCAAGTCTAGTGTTTCACTATACTAATTCTCTGTTTTGTTTAAAAATTTTAACTTAATGTAACCATGTTAACTTTTCTAAAAAATAAATAATAAAATTGTGTTAAAAAAATTTTAACAACTTTAAAAAAGCTTTGCCTTCTGTCTTAGAATCCATACTGTATACTGTACACTAACAGTAAGGGCTAGGCAATGGGACTTAAGAGACACATAGCTGTCTCTTAAGGTCACATAGATAGGAAGTGTCTGAGGTCAGATTTCATTCCAGGACCTCCCATCTCTAGGCTTGACTCTCCATCAACTGAGCCATCTAGCTACTCTGTAGTTTAACTTTTAAAATGATCAAGTATTTTTTCTCCTCTATTCCATTCCAACCTACCCAAAAAGAAAATCAAAACCCTTGTAACATATTGAATCAAGCAAAATAAATTTCTGCGTGGGTCTTATTAAAAATGTGTCTTATCATGAATAGGCAGTTTTCACAGGATGAAATCAAAACTATCAATAAGCACCTGAAAAAGTGTTCTAAATCCTTCCTGATTAGAGAAATGCAAATTCAAACAACTCTGAGGTACCACCTCACACCTAGCAGATTGGCCAATATGGCAGCAAAGGAAAGTGATAAACGTTGAAGAGGATGTGGCAAAATTAGGACTCTAAACACTACTGGTGGACTTGTGAATGGTCCAACCATTCTGGAGAGCAATTTGGAACTATGCCCAAAGGGCGTTAAAAGAATTTCTGCCCTTTGACCCAGCCATATCACTGCTGGGTTTGTACCCCAAAGAGATAATAAGGAAAAAGCCTTGTACAAAAATATTTATAACCACGCTCTTTGTGGTGGCAAAAAACTGGAAAATGAAGGGATGCCCTTCGATTGGGGAATGGCAGAACAAATTGTGGTATCTGTTGGTGATGGAATACTATTGTGCTCAAAGGAATAATGAACTGGAGGAATTCCATGTGAACTGGAAAGACCTCCAGGAATTGATGCAGAGTGAAAGGAGCAGAACCAGGAGAACATTGTACACAGAGGCTGATACATTATGGCACAATCAAATGTTATGGACTTTTCTATTAGCAGCAATGCAATGATCCAGGGCAATCCAGAAGAATTGAGGAGAAAGACCTGTGGAACCAGAAAGGCATTAGAAAAATATATGATCGATCACATAGTTCAATATGGATATGATTAGGGTTTTGATCACTCTACTGCAAATATGAATAACATGGAAATAGGTTTTGAACAATGATACATGTATAACCCAGTGGAATTGCTTGTCAGCTTTGGGAAGGGGGAGGAGAAAGCAGAGGGAGGGGGGAGGATCATGAATCATGTAACCATGGAAAAATATTCTAAATAAAAAATTTTAAAATGTGTCTTATTTCTGCCTATTTAGTTCATTACCTCTATTTCTAGATGTAGGGAACATTCTTTGTCCTTTCTGTTTTTAATTAGAAAAAAATGCAAGTTGACTTGCTGAGAATAGGAATGACCATAGCCAGGGAGCAAGAGGGGAAAGCAAACTTCTTCTACTAATGTGACTTTAGTATTATAGGCAGAGTATGAGATACTTAAAGAAACAAAAGGAATTTGCCAAAGTATACAGAGTAAAGCAACGTCTAGAGATAGGATAAGGAGGAGGGTCTTAGCAACTGAAAGAGTAGTGAGATGGTACAGTGGATAAAGTTGTTTGACTTGGAGTCAGGATCTGATCTTCCTAAATTCAAATATGGCTTCAGATACTTACTAACTATGTAACCCTGGGCAAGTCACTTAACTCTGTTTGCCTCAGTTTCCACATCTGTAAAATGAGGTGGAGAAGGAAATGGCAAACTACTCCAGAGTCTCTGTCAAGAAAATCCCAAATGCTGTCATGAAAAGTCCAACATGACTGAAACAGAAACAAAACCTACCATGACAGTGCTTTTACCTCTACATTCCCTTGGCATCTTTTCAGACCATCCTTCCTCCCTGACTCACTTTCCTTCCCTTAGTGACACTGACTTCTCTTTTCCTCTCAAGTGATAAACTCCAAGTGAAAATGGTAACTTGGGTCTCTGAACAGGTAGAAGCAAAGGATAGTCTTGGGTCTGTGTAGGAGGAATATATATGAATGATGTATGGACCCCTGAACCCACCCCAGAAGAGAGATATTTCCCTCCATAGTCCTTTTCTTTTGTCAAACAGCAGGTAGACAATGTCATTTCAGAGTCTTTCCTTTTTGATGCAGCTTCTGAGAAGAGTGTGATTTGGGGGGGGGGAATTATTTTGACATGCTTCTGTCCCCTCTGATAAAATAGAATTTATGATTTAATCATCTGGAAAAGGGGATGAGGAGGATGGGTGTAAGAGAGGAGACGGCATTCAAATATTTGATAAGCAGTTCAAGTAAAAAAGAAAAACTTAATGTAAAATGGCAGCTCCTAGAAAGGCAGCCCAGGTAGGGCTTGGGCCCCCTCCCCCAAAATACTTTTCTTATCTCCCTTCCCTCCTCTCACCAGGAAACTTCCTTTTTGGCATGAAGGAAGATTCAACAAAATTTTACATGGGTGCTGAAAATGTTAATTTCTATCACTTGTGTCACATTGTAATGTTCACACGTCCGTGCATCTATCCATCTGTCCATACATCCATGTGTATCAGAAATATTAATCTAATATTATAGTCAGTTGATGAATTTAAGGGACCCAGTAGATAGGGTACTGGGCCTAAAGACTCAGCTTTATGAGTTCAAATCTGGTGTGTGATTCTGGACAAGTCACTTAGCCCTGTTTGCCTCAGTTTCTCACCTGTCATGAACTAGAGAAGGAAATGGTAAATGATTCCAGGATCTTTGCTAAGAAAACCCGGAATGGGGTCATGAAGAGCTAGGGGTGGGAGTGAAGTCTTTTGAATTTCTGTGGACTTAGGTATTAATCTGGTATCCTTTAATTGTAGATAAAACTATTAAATGAAGCCATTCTGTTTTGAGTCTTGTGTGTCTGACTTAGCTGATGATTGTCCTTGGAGATGTCCCATAGCCTGATGTTATGAGGCTCCATTTGGATTAAGGCAGAGAGTCAGAGAAGGTAGAAGTATACAGATACCAAGGCGTTTCATGTTAAGAGGGAACCTCTGACAAACGGATTACATTGCTCTTTTTCACTTAGCTAGCCTTTAAGAGAGTCATTCTTTGTTAGCAGATGCATGGATCCATCAATAAACAATGTTATTCCTGGAGAAATGGCCTCATTCTTTATTGTTTAAAAATCTGAACACTACAGTTTGGCAACTCTGTTGGGACAGGAAGTAGTGCTTCGCACTTCATTGCCCTGCCAGAAATCCCTCTCTAATCCATGGGTCCCAAAAGGAGAAATTTCTCCCCAAAGAGAGAGCTTTCTGGTTGAGGGAACCTGTGGTTATGGAAAAAAAATCTCTTCATCTACCCTACAGCCAAATTTTCTCTGGAAAATAGAAAAGGATATTCTCATCATAATGTGCTATTAAGGCAATGATTCCTAGTGCTGACAGCCTTATGGGGTGATGTCTGTGATCTTCAGGAAGAGTTCAGGCTCAAGGAAAATGTTGGAGGAGCAACTCTTTGTATAGGCAGGGAGATTTTAGGGAAGGATGTTACCAGTGATTTGAACCTGGAAAAGTAGATCTACTAGAGAAACTTCTCTGAGAAGCCACATAATTCTAGAAGACCTAAGAAGGGGGGAGATGACAGCATTAGGAGATGGCTGCCTCATGAGACTCCGAGTCCTTGGATATAATGGACTGAACCATGGGGGTTGGATCATATATCCCTTCCCCATGTGCCATTCTTTAATTTTGTGACAAAAAGGGGAGAGCTTCTAATGGGTCCCTGTCGATATGTCTATCAATCTTAACATCATGTTAAGAAATACCCAAAGATAGTTAGACCCTCCATTGAAATATATTGTACTTTTGTGTCCTCATTTATCCTGTGAGCCAATCCTGAATTCCTGAAATCCACATGTCATATTTGGAATGATTCACTGGGGAGTCTTTGTCTTCAAATGAATCAGATAGGATAATGCGGAAAATTAATATTAAATTGTGAAATCATTTCTCCTCTTAGGACCTCTCCAGTAAGGTCAGACTTGAAACAATCTGATTCTAAATAGAGGCAAGTCACTTAACCTCTGTGTGCCTCAGTTTCTTCAACTGTAAAATGGGGATGACAATAGCACCTGCCTCACAGAATTGTGAAAATCAAATGAGGTAATATTTGTAAAACTCCTTACAAACTTTGAAGCACTATAGAAATGCTAACTATTGGATATGACATAATCCTGTTTACAGTCTAATAAGGAGAAGGTCAACTACCTAAATAACTATAACACAAAGGAGAATGAGATATATGCAAAGGAGAGATTCAGACAAAATGTAATGAAAAAATTGAGCAGGGAGATAATCATTTTCTCTTCAGGGAGGGTCAGGTAAGTTTATATGATAAGAGGAGATCTAATTAGTGCTTAAAATTCTGTTAAGAAATAGTGGATAGGGGCAGCTGGGTAGCTCAGTGGATGGAGAGCCAGACCTAGAGACAGGAGGTCCTAGGTTCAAATCTGGGCTCAGACACTTCCCAGCTGTGTGATCCTGGGCAAGTCACTTGACCCCCATGGCCCACCCTTACCACTCTTCCACCTAGGAGCCAAAACACAGAAGTTAAGGGTTTAAAATTAAAAAAAAAAATTAAAAAAAAAAAGAAAAAGAAATAGTGGATATCGGTGGGGGTCCCCATTGGTGATGGCATGATAAAAGGAATAGGGAGGAAGAACAAAGATGGAGATGAAGACTAATCCACATTGGCTTGCATGTTGAGTGTGATAGAATATATAGAGATCATGTGTCTAAGCAAAGCTCATTATGGTGCTTTGAGAAATGTTCCATCTCAAATGAAGTATGTAGTTCCCAATGGAACCCATGGCACTTAGCAGATTGCCCATAGCTTAAAGCTTGAGATGTTCAAGAAAAGTTTCTTCCATCCTAAGAGAAATATATGACAAGATAATCTACTTTCCTCTCCAGCCCCACTTCCCCATGCTCCCCAGTGCCTTAGGACATGGTTTGGATGGGGGCTATGGTAAAACAGGAACAGCCCCCCTCACTAAAGGCAATAATAGTCTGGGGACTCAGGTTGTGTCCTCAGACAGAATCTTGCTCTCCTTATCTTCTGCTGCTGCCTTATCTTGCTCTGCTGCTTGGCCTTGATCCCAATTTCAAATTGGCAGATCAAACATGTGAACATTCCAGCCTTGGAAGAATAAAGGTCATTTTAACATCCCTAACTTCTCTCTATTATAGCAAAACTGATCTTCTCAATCTTTCTTGAGCACACTATGTAATTTAATTCCTACCTCTGTACTCATAGTCAGACTCTTTTCCCTCCTATGAATGCCTTCTCACACTAGATGTCTAATCATCTAAGTTCTGAACTTCTTTCTGGGTCTAATTCTACCTCCTCCACAAAGTCCTCCCTGACTGATCTGGACCTTAGTGATCTCTCTTCCGTGAACTCCTATGGCATTTACTGTTTATCCCTTGTGGGACACTTTGTATTGTCATTTATTTTTGTGTCCATTTTCCATTTCCCTAAATGGAAAATGAGCTCCATCAATCTTCTGTACATGTCTCATGTAAATTTTAAGCTATTATTATCTTTCTCTGTACCCTAAGTATCTATCACAGTACTCTGCAAAAGAAGACAAGAAACGAAAATAGCTTTAAGGTTCATAAAACACTTTTTAAGTGGAATAGGGAGGATCCTACTTTTCCAGTCTTCTCGTACCTTCTTCCCCAACGCATTCTCTTTTATTAGTGATGCTGGCCTCTGGGATGTTCCACAAACAAGGAGTTCTATCTCTTGGCTGCAGACCCTTATTCTGGCTATCCTCCATTCCTAGAATGCTTTCCCTGCTCATCTCTGCCTGTTGACTTCTTTAGCCTTCTCTCCTGGTTTCTTTAAAGTCCCAGCTAAAATCCTATCTTCTACAGGAAGTTTTTCCTGTCTCCTCTTCATTCTAGTGCCTCCCTTTCTGTTAATTAGTTCCTTTTTATCCTGCACATAGCCTTTTTGCATATATTTATCAATTTGTTGTCTCCCCCATTAGATGGTGAGCTCTTTGATGGTAGAGGCAGGGTTTTCTCCCCCCTCTTATTGAATCCCAGCATTTAGCACAGTGTCTGGCACATATTAGGTAATTAATAAATATTTATTGACTGCCTGATTGGAGAATCATTCACTTGATTTTCTTATTTTTAAATATCTTAATTAGATTTGTAATGATTACATGATCTAGAAATAGGGAGTTGAGTACCAACTGGATGCTTGGGCCATAATTAGCATGACTGATTACCCAAGACAATCACATTAAATATTTGAAAAGTAACCAGAGATTCCAATACCAGAAGTCCCAAAAGTTTCAGGACCCCAGAGTTCCACATATATCATCTCATTTAATCCTGTCAACAAAAGCCCTGCGAAACTGGCCCTCGAGCAAGGAGAAAATGAAGCTCAGAGATGCTGTAACCTTCCTCAGTCATCCAGCTAATAAGAGAGAGATGCAGGCTAGATTTGAGATGCTTTAAAGTAGGCAATGCATCTTACATTGGTTATTTCATTCAGCCCTCATAGCAACTCAATGAGGCCAGTGCCAATATTATACCCATTCTACAGATGAAGAAACTGAGGGTAAATGACTTAAGTAGATAACCTAAAAAGAATTCAAATCTAGGTCTTTCTCCAAGACCAGTACATTAATCACTCCCTTAGGGCTCTTAACGTGTATGTGTGTGTGTGTGCGTGTGTGTGTGTATGTGTGTGTGTGTGTGTGTGTTGGACTCCTTTAGCTGTCTGGTAAAGCCTACGGACCCCTTCTATGAATAATATCTTGAAATGCATAAAATAAAATACAGAGGATTATAAAGGAACCCAATAATGTTGAAATATAGTTAACTGGCTATTGTAGTGTTTTTTTTTTTAAATTCACCTTCCATCTTAGACTCAATACTGTGTATTGGTTCCAAGGCAGAAGAATGGTAAGGGCTAGGAATTTGGGCTTAAGAGACTTGTCCAGGGTCACACAGCTAGGAAATGTCTGAGGCCAGATTTGAATCCCCTACCTCCTGGCTCTAGGCCTGGCTCTCAATTCACTGAGCCACCCAGCTGCCTCCTTATTGTTATGGTTTTAAAGCAAATTTCCAGGTTAAAAATCCCTCTATTACACCATGTTTCCTCTCAATAAATGCCCATTATTGATGAGGAAGAAAATTCATTACCAATGCAAGATTTTGGCAACAAAAGATTGATGGCAGATAATTCAGAGTGTGTCAGTTCCCTCTTTTGGGGCATTCTAGAGGAATTTATGCCCTTTCCGTAGAGAAATTGAAAGACTGATGAAAGGTGCCATCAGAGGCATAATGGCAATTGAGAATGGATCTCCTTCAACACAAAGGTGTCTTTTCTTTGTCTGTCCCCACCAGCCCTCCAGCATCAGCTGTCTTCTCTAATTTTCTGTCAGGATTAGCTGACGAGACAAGGGCTTCATTTGTGGACGATAAAACCGTGTTGTTCAAACAAAGGCTGACAAAATCCTTCTCGAGGGTGTTGACAGAATTGCTGTCACCCAGACACTATCTAAAGGACTTGAACATGTCTAGCTTTTAATTGCTTTGCCCTCCTACACAGAAGCTGTTTGGTGCATTAATTAGGGCACTTTAGCACTTCTTGATTGCACGTCTTCTGATAGAAAGCATACTCTATGAGATTTGGGCTAACAGAAGAAGGGAAGCCTCATATCGTATTGCATGATCCATTTGTGTAAGATCCATCTCATAGGTTTATACCTATAATGGGTCTATGAAAAGCTCTTAGTCAACAAATATTTATTGAGAATCTACTGTGTGGCAGGCACTGTGCTAAGAATGGAGATACAAAGAAAAAAAAAACATACCCTGCCCTCACATTCTAGTGGAGGCAAACAATAACACCCTTAGGTGCATCCAATATAGATTCAGAGTAGACGGATGGTAATCTCAGAGGGAAAGGCATCGGTAGCTGGAGGGAATAGAAAAGCTTCCTGGGAAATATTGGAATTGAATCTTGAAGGAAGTCAGGAAAATGAGGAGCCCAAAGTGAGGAGGGAAAGCATTCAGGACAAAAGGGCTAGTCAATCCGAAAGCATGGAGATAGGAGATGGAGTGTCAGGTCCAAGGAATAACAAGTAGACCATTGGGATTGGACCATGGGAAGTAGAGAGGAGTAGAGTACAAGAAGGATGGAAAGAGAAGAAGGGACCAAGTGGTGAGGAGCTTTAAATGCCAAAAAGGGGGCTTTATGTTTGATCCTGGAGATAACTGGGGACCACTGGAGTTTCTTTTTCTTTTTAAGATTTTTTTATTTAGTTAGTTTTACCAATTACACGTAATAACAAATTTCCACATAAGTTTTCTCAAGTTGTATGATTGAAATTGCCTCCCACCATTGGAGTTTATTGAATGCAAGAGAAGAAAGGGGGATAGACAAGGTCAGACTTTCACTTTAAAAAGTCATCTTAGCATGCATGTGAAACCTGGTTGAATTGCTCAATGGCCAAGGGGTAAGGTAGTGAGGAGGGGAGGGAAGGAGTATGAAGCATGTAAACATGGAAAAATACTCTAAATTAATTTTAAAAATAAAGAAAATTTTAAAAAAAGAAAAAAATATCAAATGGGGGGAAAAGTCATCTTGGCAGTTCAGTGGAGTGTAGAACGGAATAGGAAGACTCCTGAGGCAGGGAAACCAATTAGAAGGCTATTGTAGAGAGCTACTAGGTGGCTCAGTGGATTAATAACCAGGTGTAGAGACAGGAAAGTCTGGGACCAAATCTGATCTTAGACACTTCCTAGCTAGGGACCTGGGCAAATCATTTAACCCCCATTGCCTAGCCCCCATTGTTCTTCTGCTTTGGAACTAATACACAGTATCAATTCTAAGATGGAAGGTGAGGCTTTTTTTTTTTCAATCAAAGCTGAAAAGAAGGAATATTCCTTTTTATTTCCATTTAATTCTTTCCAGAGATCAATTAGTTTTAACTTTTCTCAGAATTCATTGGCTTCCTTCCTTCCTTCCTTTCTTTCTTTTTTTCCCTTTGATTTATCTAAATCCAAAAGGGGGAAGTAGCAGTCCCCCCACAAATGTAGTTTGATTGCCTATTTCCTCCTGAAGTTCATTTAGTATCTCCTTTAAAAATTTAGAGGCTATACCTTTTGGTGCATATATGTTTTGTATTGATATGACTTCATTGTTTATAGTACCTTTTAGCAAGATGTAATTTCCTTCCTTATCTCTTTTAATCAGATCTATTTTTGCTTTATCTTTGTCTGAGATCATGATTGCTACTTCTGCTTTTTTTTTACTTCAAATGATGTATCAGTTCTGCTCCAGCCCCTTACCTTTACTCTGGGTTCATTACTCTGCCTCAAATGTGTTTCTTGTAAACAACATATAGTAGGATTCTGATTTTTAATCCACTCTGCTATCCACTTCTGCTTTATGGTGAGTTCAATCCATTGACTGAATTCCCTTTTTTCCAAGTTGATGCCCAGGGACTTGCCCAAGGTAATTTGTCCAAGTTCATACACATAAGGCAGTGGGGCTAAAATTTGAAATTGGATCTTCTATTTCTGAATCCAGGGTTGCTTTACCTAGAAAATGGTGTCTTCTCTCTAAAAGGAAGCTAGCTGGTGCCATAGTGCCCAGTTAGGAAGATCTGAATTCAAATCCAGCCTCTTTTATTTACTGACCTGATCAAGTCACTTGATCTTTTGCCTATTCCAATTTCTCATCCACAAAATGGGGATGATAATAATGGCATCTACTTATCAGGGTTGTTGTGAGATTAAGAAGAGATAATATTTGTAAATTATTTCACAAGCCATAAAGCATTGAATAAATACCAGCGATTATTATTACTCATTTATTTCCAAATTTCAATGTCTGAAATTTACAGAGGAGCAAAAGACAGGAAGTGGAGACAAGAGGTGGCTCTTGAAAAGGAATGAAAGAGGGGCAGCTGGGTAGCTCAGTGGATTGAGAGTCAGGACTAGAGACAGGAGGTCCTAGGTTCAAATCCGGCCTCAGACACTTCCCAGCTGTGTGACCCTGGGCAAGTTACTTGATCCCCATTGCCCACCCTTACCACTCTTCCACCTATAAGCCAATACAAAGAAGTTAAGGGTTTAAAAAAAAAGAAAAAAGAAAAAAAAAGAAAAAAAGGAATGAAAGAAAATGGAGTTGTGAAATGGGAGGAATCATAGAAAGAGATGGAAAATGGAGAATGAATACTTCCAACACCATTGGATACAAAGAAATATAAAGACAATGTCAACCCTCATGAAGTGTATGGTTTAGTTGGGGAGATAAGAAATAAACGTACATCTCTACACACAAACTACAGTATAAGATACTCTATACGGTAGGTTAGAGTGGAAATTGTACTGCATCTGGAGTCAAAGCACATGGTCAAATGTCAGTGTTGCTGCCAGAGAATCCACTGCAGAGATCTCTAGAGTAGACAGGTTTTAATCCTGGCTCTGAGTTTCTATGTGATTTGGCCTCTTAGCACTTGACAATCAGCAGGAGAGTCGGGGAGTCATCAGGCTAGAGTCCAAACATAAGACAATGAGAGCCTGGACCAGAATGTTTGTCAAAGGAAAAGAGAAAAGAATGGACAAAGGTGAGACTTGGTGAAGCAGTTTGGACGACAATCTCTGGTCTCTTTTTGCTCTAGAATGCTTTTGCATCCATTACCGGACCCTCCTGTACACTGAAAAACATTGTCCCCACCAAGCTCAAATTATGACAGACCTGTCCACACTGTCTCCCTCAATACTCTCCTAAGGGAGAAAGCCATTATCAAAGCCAATCATTGAAAGACTCCATGTGCTGATTTTCAGGTGATAAGCTACCTGTTCAATACTTCTAGACTCCAAGCAAGTGAAGCCTTTCCCCATTGGAAATGAGGAATGAGAACTATTTGTTTCAACAGCCATGAAGCAGGCACTGTGGAGCACTTAGAGCTTGGTCAGACATCAAAGACACCAAGGTCAACCTCCGAATTCATCATCATCTTGACTTCTGTCTTGCCACTAGACTTCCATTACTCTGAAAGAGAGAATGAGGCCAATGACTTTGCTCAATTCTACCTCACTTAAATTCAATTTATAGACAAGCCAAGACATCACCCCATGATGTCATTGGTCCTCTTCAAAAACAAAGGACAAACAATAACCATCAGATAAAAATAGTTTGGGTCAGGATCATTGTATCATCAGTTTAGAGTTGGAAAAGACCTTAGAAGTTATCTGGCGACTACTTTTTACTTATTAGGAAAATGAAGCCCAAGGAGATAAAATGATTTGATCAAAGTCACAAAGGTAGTAAGTGGCAGAGCTGGGATTTGAACCTTGATTCCAAATCCAGTGTTCTGCCTACTGTCTATACCACAATGCAGAATCTCAGTATTTTAGGATCATCCATTAGCTTATTACCACTGAGTAAGAGGAACTTCTCTGGTGTATTTCTGCCAGCAGCCTGGAATAATGATGGTTATTAACTTGTCTATGGGAGGCACAGTCAAAGGGGGATGAGACATATTCCAATCATTAAGGTTCTGCCACTAGAGTAAACTACAATTTTAATTAAGAAATAACACATGGAGAGACTTCGATGGCAACGGCATTATCTTCCCCAAAGAACAACTTTTTATGGAAGATGGGTCTCTCTGCCTACACTGGTTCTCACTTAGGGAAAGGAGAAATAGAGTTTGTTTTTCATTTGGGAACGAATGCAAGAATTATATTTGACTTGGGTAGAAAATGAAACCAAACCTAGTAGAATGTCTTTGTCCTTTGTAGCAGGTGTTCTTAATCATTATTGAATTGATAGCATGATGTGTAAAGCATTTCCCAAAGTGAATACTTTCGAATATTAATTGCTCTTGGATGATTGGTGCCAATGTAGAAATAGTAATACTATCTAAATTAATTTAGTTATTCAGTGCCATATAAACATTATTAAAGGATTGCTTCATAGATTGGGAAAAATAAAATTTATCTAGAGGAATGAAAAGTCAAGCATCTCAAGGAAAATGATGAAAAGAGAGTGAGAACGAAGTGGTCTAGCAATACTAAATCTCACACTATACTACATAGCAGTAATAATCATCAAAACAATGGGATACTGATTAAAACAAATAAAAGGGTTGTCAGTGGAAGAGAGTGTGTAGAAAGGATCCAGAAGCATATGAATGAGGATAGTGTTTGATATACCCTAAAATCACAGTTACTGATGGCAGGACCCTCTCTCTAACAAAAACTGTCAAGAAAACAGGAAAGCAGTTGGCAGAAATTAGTTATAGACCAACTTCTCACACCATATGCCAAGATAAGCTTTAAATGAATACATGAATTAGTCATATAAGGTGAAATCATCAACAAATTGGAGGAACTAGAAAATATTGATAGGGAAGTTCTTGTTCAAATACAGACATTAAAATGGGTAGTTTTTATTATACAATATTTAAAGGTTTCTGCACAAACAAAACCAATGAAATTAGAAGGGAAAAAGGTAACTTAGAGGAAAAAAATCTTGATAACACATTTCTTTGATTAAAGTGCATTTATCCAATACATAAAGGAAGTGATTCAAAATTTTAAGAACAAGAATTCTTTTCCTTTAGATCAGTGATTCCCACAGTGGGCGCTACTACCCCTGGTGGGTGCTGCAACGATCCAGGAAGGTGGTGATGGCCACAGGTGCATTTATCTGTCCTATTAATTGCTATTAAAATGTAAAAAAATTAATTTCCAGGGAGCTAAGTAATATTTTTTCTGGAAAGGGGGTGGTAGGCCAAAAACGTTTGGGAACCACTGCTTTAGATGAATGGTCAAAGGATCTGAAAAAATCCAAGCTATCAACAACCAAAAGAAAACATTCTTCAAAGCACTAATTAGTAGAAAATGTGAATTAAAGCAACTCCGAGTTTCCATTTTACCCCTAGATTGGCACAGATGACAGAAAGCTTAATTATAAATTTCGGGGGGCCTGTGAGAAAAGAGACACATTAATGCACTCTTGGTAGAGCTATGAATCAGTCCAGCCATTATGGAAAGCAATTTGGAAGTGTCCCCCAAAATTACTAAACTGTGCATATTCTTTCAGCTATTAATAGCCATTAATAGCCAATAATAGGAGTATACTCTACAGAGATCAAAGAAAGAGGAAAGAGACCGATATTTACAAAAAAGATATTTATAGCAGTTCTTTTTATACAGTCCCTTTCCTCTTTCTTTGATCTCTTTCTCTTTCTGTCTCTGTCTCTGTTTAAAAATATCCTTATTTTCTGTTTTAGTAACAACTCTAAGACGGAAAGGCAAGGGCTCGGAAAATGGGGTTAAGTGACTTACCCAGAGTCACATAGCTGGGACATGTCTGAGGCCAGATTTGAGCCCTGGTCCCTCCAGATTTCTGGTTTGATGCTCTATTTACTGAGCTATCCAGCTGCCTCTCTTTGGTCTTTTTAGGATATAGGTCTAGTAGTGGTAAAGAATTGGAAAATAAAGTGCTTCTACTGAATTGGGAAAAGGCTAGACTAGTTTTATATGAATGGAATGGAATACTATTGGGCCATAAGAAATGGTGAAATGTATGGTTCAGGGAAACCTGGAAAACATCTGTATGAGCTGATATAGAGTGAGCAGAATCAGAATGATTTATACAGTAACAACAGCAGAGTAAAGATAACTTTGAAAGACTCAAGAACTCTGATCAATACAATGACTAAGCAGGATTCCAGAAGATTAAAGATATAACACACTACTTACCTAATGAGAAGGGTGATAGACCTAACACAGAGTAAGTCAGATGTTTTCAGAAATGGACAATGTAGGCATCTGGTTTGCTAGACTATGTGTCTCTGTTTCCATTGTTTTCTTTTTCTTTTTTTCCCTAGTTAGGTAGGGGAGATAGAGACAGAGACAGAAACAGAGAGAGAGACAGACAGAGAGAGACACACACAGAGAGAGAATAGGCTAGCTAAAAAAATGGAAGAGAAGAAAAAAGTCATTGAAGCATATTTTTAAAAGAAATGCACAAAAGAAAATTGAAGGGGCAGCTGAGTGGCTCAGTGGATAGAGAGCCAAGCCTAGAGGCAGGAGGTCTTGGATTTAAATCTGGCCTCAGACACTTCCTAGCTGTGTGACCCTGGGCAAGTCACTTAACCACAGTTGCCTAGCCCTTATCACTCTTCTGTCATGGAATCAATACTTAATATTGATTCCAACATGGAAGGTAATGATTTAAAAATAAAAAAGAATGGAAGGAAATCCAGAGAGAATCGCAGACTAGTAAGATTCTTTTGAAAGTTTTATATTGATTTTCTTATGTGTATTTATATATTATATTATTTATATTAAGTACATCTATTTAATGTTTATATTATTTATTGTATATGAAATAAATTAAGTTATGTATATATATTATATTATTTTGACTAATGATGTTCAGTCATTTCAGCTCTATTTGACTTTCATGACCCCACTGGTATTTCCTTGGCAAAGATATTGGTGTGGCTTGCATTTCCTTTTCCAGTTCATTTTACAGAAGAGGAAACTAAGGCCCACAAGGTTAAGTGACTTGTCCAGGGTCACATAATTGACCAAGGGCAGATTTGAACTCAGGAAGATGAGTTTTTCTGACTTCAAGCCCAACACTCTAGCTGCCCTTATGAGTAAGACTAGATGGTCACTAAGCTTCCTCCCAGTTTTTGAATTTTTTCATCCTTCAATTGTTCTCACTTAAGAGCTCTCTTTCAACCAGACAGTAAGTGGCACCTCAGGACAGATTCCAGGTTCTTTTCCTCAGTCTCCCCCAAGGGGCCAAGAAAATCTCAGGGACCAATAAAGACCTCATTGACTTGCCATTACAAAAGCCTTCAGACTTGACGACTTAGTCAATGAAAGTCCCACCTAAGCCTAGCTTTCCAGTGAAAAACAGAAGACATGAAATCCAGACACGTTTTCATTGACTCATGGCACCCATCAAGGCAAATGGCCTTTCTTAAACACTTAAATTGAGAGAAAAATAGGCTAAATTTAAATGTGATCCGAATGGGCTGGCTGGGGTGGTTTTTTCTCCTCCTGTGGTCATTAGCTGGTATTCAACTCTAGCTGTAACATTATTTATGAACATATGTGGGCCTGGGAGGAACATTTTGACAGCTGCACAGCCCAGAGCTAATCTCTCTTCAGTGATAAAAGCTCTACTTTGTCGATCTAGCCATGCTGAGTATGTTGCTGCCTGTGTCATCAGGCAAAGAGACATCATTAGAATCTCCGAAAGTGCTTCGGGTTAAGGTCTTTGAACGGAGTGATGGGTAGGGGGTGGGCTGAAACCCTTGTGGTGAAGTCTTGCTTTTCTTGGAAAATGTTTTCTTTGCTGTGTCTTCTGGGAAGTGTGAAGATGGGCTCTTAGATGAGAAAGGAATCAGGGGAGGGTCTCCAGCACTTCCAACAGTTCTCCCAACCAGAAGTGTGGCATGGCAGAGAGTCTGTGTTGAGGGACAAAATGGTGGTGAAGGTGGAGGGGGCAAAATGGGAGCCAAATGGACCCAAGTGCAATTCCTAGCATCGAAACATGCAAACTGTGTGAGCCTGGTCATATCACTTAAATCCTCTAAGCCTCAGTTTCCTCATTGGTAAGGTAAAAATAATAATACTCACACTACCTGCCCTATAGAGCTAGGGAGGGAAAGTACTATCCAAATGGAAGTGCTGTAGGTTCAGGACCAATTTCTTTTTGTGGCAAGGAAGGGCATCCTCCACATAGTTGTCCAAGTAATGTTCATGAAGCTCAGGTCTGACAGTGCTATTACCCATACTGAGGTGGTCATGGTGAGAGAAGTGTCACAAGGACCCCTGCCACGTAGAGGAAGAAGTCTCTACTCCCAGTCTTTCCAGTCTCCCATCACTATCCATTGGACAATTTGAATAGGGTATCTATTCAAATACAGTGCAGACATCTCAAACTCCACATAGCTCAAACATAATTCATTTTCTTTCCTTCCCAACCCTTCCCCTCTTCTGAACTTCCTTCTTTCTGTGCAGGGTACCACTAGCCTTCTAGTCATCCTGGTTTGCAATACTGGGATCACCCTCAATTCCTCACTCTCTTCCTATCTATTTACTTGCCAAGTCATCGATTTTACCTTTGTAATCCTTCTTGTGCCTGTCTATCTCCTCTACTCCCACGTACTCACCAATACAATTCAGGTTCTCATTATCTCTTGCTTGAACTATTGAAATAATCTTCTAATTGGTTTCCTGACTTTATATTTCTTCCCTCATCCTCCACATAGTTGTCCAAGTAATGTTCATGAAGCTCAAGTCTGACAGTGCTATTACCCAGCTCAAAAAGTTTCAATGGCTTCCTATTCCCTCTAGGATCAGACAGTCTCTGTTTGGCATTTAAAGTCACAACCCAGTTCCAACCTGTCTTTCCCTATTTATTTTTTTAAAACCCTCACCTTCCATCTTAGAATCAATATTGTGCATTGGTTCCAAGGCAGAAGAGTGGCAAGGACTATACAATGAGGATTAAGTGACTTGTCCAAGGTCACCCAGCTAGAGAGTATCTGAGACCAGATTTGAACTAGGACCTCCTGTCTCTACGCCTGGCTCTCTATCCACTGAGCCTCCCAGCTGCCCTAGTCCCTAGCTTTCTTTAAGACTTAACTTTTCCTGCTAAGGGGATGAAGGAAGGGAATAAGCAATTTTTTTAATTTGAAATTTTTTGATTAATTAATTTAGAATATTTTCCCATGGTTACATGATTCATGTTCTTTCCCTCCCCTCCTCTTCTTCCCTCCCATAGCCAACATGCAATTCCACTGGATTTTACATGTATCATTGATCAAGATATTTCTATATTATTAGTATTTGCATTAGGGTGATCACTTAGAGTCTATATCCCCAATCATGGAATAAGCATTTACATAGCATTGTGCTATGCACTTTCCAAATATTATCTCATTTGATCTGACTACTTTCCTATTAGTTTCCTTGTATCTTGTATACTATATATCTATTTATGCATGCATTTTCTCTTATTAGAGGGGAAGCTCCTTGTGAGTTTTTATCCCAAGGCTTAGCACAGTAGCTACCATGTCCTAAGTACTTAATAAATCCCTGTGGCTTGATTGAAACCACATTAGTGAGCATTCACAGTATTCAAAGACCCCTCAGTAGCAACAACCCCATCTCCCTACCTGTCCTTCTTTCCCTTTTAATTGCCCTGATTATCTACAAAGTTTCCCAATGGAACTGGCTAAAGAGTAGTGAAGGGACCTCCTTATTTCCAGTTCACCACTGAGATGTTTCCTTCTTTCTCCATATCTCAGGTCCTGGCATGTGTTCAGCAAGATGTAAGTAAGAATTTCAGAACCTTTAAAAAACATTCACCTACTGAATTGAACTTGGTTGCCCTTTGGCATGTCTTCTCCATCTCAGAAATGATTCATAGAACCCACTCGAGGCATCCTGAGGATGGCAGCCAGAGAAGGTACAACGTGGTTAAAAATAATCCATGTGTGGGGAAGATGGCAGGATCCATTTAATGAGCTCAGTTCTTACCTCCAGAGATATGGCTGCAACTGGGGAGTAGGATGTCCAAGGCTGGTCTTAATCCAGCCTTCCCATTGGGCCTTGAGCTACATTGTCCTGCCATATCCTATAATTGGATTCATGTCTTCAGTAGCCTGGTGTAGTGAGGAGAATGTTGGACTTGGAGTCAGGAAGATCTGGACCCAAATCTTGTTTACCTCAGATGCTTTCTAGGTCTATGGAACTGGCAAATCACTTTGAAGCTCTCTGGGCCTCTTCCATTTTCTAATGGTTGACAGTGGACTTTAAGGACATTTTCTAATGTCATGGGGTTGGACTTCAAAGGCCCCTTCCAACTTTTAGTCAATAAATGTACACAAAGTAAAGTAGGTTAAGAATGGAGAGGACAGCCATCATGGCACATGATCGAGATCCTAAGAGAGCATGCCATTCATGACATTTGACCCATTTGCCTGTGTTCTTGCCTATTCTGGTGGACAAGTTCAGTGCTTAAGATTTGGGATCCATTTAGTCCAATTCACACAAATATCTAAAGTAAAGCCATGTCCACATGAAGACATTTTCCTTTATGTACATTGAATGGTAATTGGTCAAACATCATTGTAGAGGACAATCCCTCTCCTATCTTGCCTGATTTATTCCTCTGTTAATACTGCTTAGTTCTGTCTCTTCCTTGGAGACCTTTCTTCCATTCTGCAATGATATCTCTTCATTGTATCTTGTTTGTGTTTTTATTTTTCTTTGTTATTAATTTTGTTCTTTTCTCCAAAGAGTTGATGGTTTAATTATGTACAGACAGCTGATTTTATAAATGGCTTCCACATTGGCATCTAGTAATTCCCTTTCTTAAGATAACCATTAATTTTTTTCCCACTGTCATTTGAGTTTTGCCAAGTAAAATGACTATTCCAGGCTCACTTGTTACCTCTTCACTGCACTATTCCAACAGCCACCTAATGTATCTCCCTATTTCTACTCTCTCTTCTTTCCAATCTATCCCCCATCCAATTATTATATGGTCTAAATCCCAAGACTGTGCCACTCTCCTGCTCAAGAAGCTTGAGTTGCTTCCTATTACCTCTGAGATAAAACACAAATTTCTTTGTCATCGAAAGCCCTCCATAGCTTGATTCCAGCCTATCTTTGGAGATCAATTTCACATTTTTCTCCTTCTCATACTCTATTCCAGTCTAATTGGTCTGTTTGATATTTTCCACACATAACATCCCATCTCCTGTCTTTTCTTGGGTTATACCCATTCCTTGAATGTCCTCTTTTCTTACCTCTACCTCTTGGAGTTTCTAGCTTTCTTCAAGGCTCAGTTTATGTGTCATTTGCTATAAGAAGCATTTCCTGATGCCCCCAATTTTTAATGCCGTCTCCCCTAAAGTTGTTTGCATTTACTCATCTATATACTTGTCATATCCCTCCACCCCCTCTAGAATACGAGCTTATTAAAAGCAAGGGCCATTAATTTGTGTTGTTATTCAGTTATTTTCAGTTGTATCTGACCCTTCATAACCCCACACAAAGCTTTTTTTTTGACAAAGATACTACAGTGGATCACCGTTTCCTTCTCTAGCTCTTTTTACAGATGAGGAAACCAAGCCAAACAGGGTTAAATGACTTACCCAGAGTCACACAGCTAATAAATGTCTGAGGCTGGATTTTTACTGAGGAAGACAAATCTTCCTGACTTCATGCCCAGCGCTCTATCTCCTGAGCCATCTAGCTGCAACACAGTAGGCACTTTAAAATGCTTGTCCATTGAAATAGGTCAGATTTGTACCATTTTAATGGCATACCATATCTTCTTCCCAGTTTCATTCTCTTTTCAGTTTGGAATTTATTTTGATCCTTCCTCTCACCATTTGATGTTCTGAGTGTGACCAGGGTGCTAATTCAGAAATGCCTCCCACATTGCTATCTGGTCATTT
The DNA here is from genome assembly GCF_016433145.1 of Gracilinanus agilis. Classification (NCBI taxonomy): domain Eukaryota; kingdom Metazoa; phylum Chordata; class Mammalia; order Didelphimorphia; family Didelphidae; genus Gracilinanus; species Gracilinanus agilis. The sequence continues at coordinate 44,167,533 of NC_058134.1, forward strand.
CTGTCTGTTAAGATTTAGTCATTTTCACTTGTTGTCATGCTCTCTGGTGTTTGCTTTGTTCAGAGCCTTCTTATCTGCTCTTCTTGAAGAAAGTATTCATGATACATAGACAGGAAGCTTCTAGTAGTCTACAAACCTTTGGCCTTCATTTCTTAATCCCAATTTCTTATCCCACTTTTTTAAACATATTTTTTACAGACCTCTCCTATGCCAAGCTTAGCATAAAGATAATGATAGTCTTATTTTGTGTGTAAGAGGAGTGGTTGATAAGATTGACCATCCCATCACATGTAAAACAACTACACTCTGATACCTCTATCTATGGATAACAAATGAATCAAAGGCATTCAACTGGAAACAAAAAATCCTTAGCCAATTTGGAAAGAATAAGATGCTTCTATCTATGGGATGGAAGGAAATGCTACCACAAAGGAAATCTATTTGGATTGGCTGAAACCTCAGTCACATCCTGAAGAGCTTGGACTAAAAATAGCAAGCTAGTTTAGAATCAAGTATTCCAGTGGTAGATCATCCCAGGGGTTAAAACAAAAAACATCACCTTTTTTTTAAGGAGCACATTCTCCCTCTTTAATGGGGAGAGAAAACATGTAAATAATTAGGTATATACAAGATATATAATGAGGAGATGGGAGATAATTTCAGAGAGGAGGGAAGAAGCAATTGAAGGGACCGAAAGGTGGGATTTGAGCCGAATCTGGAAAGAAGCCAGGGAAGAAAAAAGGTGAGAGTAAGGAGAGAGAGCACTACAGGCATGAGGACAGTCAGTGCAAAGAATGCACTGATGGGATATGAAACAGCACATGGGGGAAACAGCAAATAGGCCAGTGTAGATGGATTGGAAGGGTTTGTTGAGTCATTGAAGGTTCTTAAGCAGAGGAATAACATGGCCAGAGCTGTTTCAGGAGAATGAAGATTTGCTAGAAACGTAACCGAGGGAGTAGAAAAGAGGGAACAGATTCAAGAGAGGTTGTAGTAGAAGAATCAACATGATTTACCAATTGACTATTTCTGTTCTCAGGCTGTTTGGAATTAAGTACAGGCAATAGACTTAATCCAAGTCCTCTTGACTTCATAACTCATGAGGGTTTCTCAAGTCCTTTTGCCTTGGAGCCTCCACAGCAATATCACAACCCACTGATAGGAAAATAACTTGATCTTAGGGCAAAGGCTTCAAACTCAGAATGGATGTGGTGTTAATTGGTTAGATCAGTCAGACAGAAACTTGAAAAAAACAAATCAAGAGAAAAAATGACTAAAACGAACTTGTAAGTCATCATGAACAAGTTAACAAATCCTTCAAAATGGACTGCTTCAGGGCAGACCAAACAAATGTCAGTAGCTTGCAAAGAATTCCAGGCTCTTGGTTACAAATCTATAGAGCTATGAAAAATGGTACTGTGTGCTTTGTAGAACAGTCCTAGGGAAGCTCTGAGTTGACAGGACCATCAGACGTCATTTTGTCCCACTTGTACCTAAACAAAAAAATGTCCTATCCTACATACCCGACAAATGGTAGTTGGCCTCAGTTCAAAGCCCTCCACAGAGAGAGAACTCATTACTTCCCACAAGGGAGCTCCTTCCACTATGAGATTGTTTCAATTATCTTTTTTTTTACATTTATATATAAAAACAAATTTTGGCATTTGTTTTCTAACGTTTTGAGTTTCCTATTCTCTCAGTCCCTTCCTCTCTTCCTCCCCATCTGACCCCAAGACAGTAAATAATTTTCTATTGGTTATATATGTGCTCTCGTACAAAACATATTTCCTTATTTGTTGTGGAAGGAGACACATTAACAAAAAAAAATCCCGCAAAGAAAATAAAGTGAAGGATGCTCTGTTTTGATCTGTATTCAGACACCATCAGTTCTTTCTCTGGAGGTAGATCACATTTCTTATCCTAAGCCTTTTGGGATTGTTTTAGGTCATTGTAATTGCTGAGAGTGCTAAGTCCTTCACATTTGTTCATTGTATATTATTGCTGTTGCTATATAGAATGTTCTTCTGGTTCTGCTCGCTTCACTCTGCATCGGTTCATGTAGGTTTTTTCCATTAAAAAAGTTAACCTGCTCATCATTTCTTACAGTGCAGTAGTATTCCAACACAATTCTATACCACCACTTGTTTAGTCATTTCCCAGTCGATGGATATCCCCTCCGTTTCTAATTCTTTGCTACCACAAAAAGAGCTGCCAAAAGTATTTTTTTGTACAAATCGGTCCTTTACCCTCCCCTCTTTTTTATGTCTATGAGATACAGATCCAGCAGTGGTATTGATGAATAGAAGGGTATAAACAGTTTTATAGCCATTGGGGCATAGCTCCAAATTGCTCTTCAGAAAGGTTGGATGAGTTCATAACTCCACCAACAGTGCATTAGTGTCCCAATTTTCCTACATCCTCTCTAACATTTATCATTTTCCTTTTATGTCATATTGGATTGTTTCAATTATTAAGAAATTTTTCTTGATACAAGGCCAAAATCTTTCTCTATAGCTTCTAATCGTTGCTCCTCAATCTGTTTTCTGAAGCCAAATAGAACAAGGCTAATTTCTCTTTGACAGGGCACTTTCAGATATTTAAAGACAGATACCATGTCTTTTCTTCTTCAAACTGAACATTCCATCTCTTTCCAATGAGGCACATCTGGCATATTCTCCCATGTTTACCTTCCCAGTCACCCTCCATCTGACTGTACTGGCCTCCTGGCTATTCCACATAAACACAACTTCTCTCATCTCTGTGTCTTTACACTGGGTGTTCTCCATACTTGGAATACTCTTTCTACCAATTTCCCAATTCTTAGAATCCCTGACTTTCTTTAATACTACTCAAATGCTACCTGCTCCAGGTGACCTTTCCCCATCCCTCCACCTAAAGTGATCTATCTACTCTGCATTTGCTTATGTGTTCTCATTTATTTATGCTAGCTTCTCCATTAGAATGTAAGAGCTTTGAGACCAGGGACTATCTTTGCCCTTTTTAAAAAATAATCTCCAGTGCTTAGCAAAGTGCCTGGCATATAGTCAGCATTTAATAAGTGCCTGTTGATTGAGCATCCATTAGAAATTCAATGAACTCCCAATCTGACTCTTGCATTGAGGAGGAGTTTATTAAATAAGCAGGAAGGGTAGATATGCATTCAACATTCATTTATTTGATTTGTATTTATTGAGTGGCTACTATCTACTGTGATACTATGCTCTAGTACTGTGTTAGGCATTTAGGGGGAGATAAAAGAAATGTAAGTCATAGTTTCTGCCTTCAAGTAGTTTATATCTAGTTGGGGAAAAGAGATACACATATTAAACACTTAATGACAATGAAAGCATATATGGATCAAATCAAAATGAATAGTATAGCAAGGGGTATTCTAGAAATCCAGAGAAGAGGGTGATAAATGAATGGAAATGGAAACAGAACTGGACTTGGGGCCATGAGGTCTGTGTTCAGATTCTAGTATACGATGTTGGGAAAGTCCTTAGCCCTCACTAAACCCCAGTCTCCTTATCTGTAAAATAGAGATAAAACTTGCACTGTTTATGTCATAGGAGAAGATATAGGGATAAGTATTTTTAAAACCTCAAAGTGTACTTTCTTTCTCTCTGTGTCCCTGTCTTTCTGTCACTGTCCCTGTCTCTTTCTGTCTCTCTGTCTCTGTCTCTGTCTTTCTCTTATTTCTTCTCCCTCTCTCTATGTCTGTCTTCTATTCATTCCTTCTTTATCTCCTCTCTCCCTTCCTTTCCTTCTCTCTCTATACAAATATACCTATGTTTTTCCTTCCTTCCTTCCTTC
>NC_058134.1:44183588-44227713 GCF_016433145.1 Gracilinanus agilis
CTTTCTTCTTTCCTTCCTTCCTTCCTTCCTTCCTTCCTTCCTTCCATGGAAGGATAAGGAGGGAGAACAAAGATAAGAGAGAAGTTATTTTCTATAGAATGTGACCTTTACAATTTCTTTAGAGCAGTGATGGGCAAACTACAGCCCACGGGCCAGATGCAGCCCCTTGAAATGTTCTATCTGGCTGTGCAACATTATTCCTAATCTGACGAAGTCAATGAATAGGATACAATACAATGAAACTTTGAAAGAGTTGCCTCAGAAACAGAATGACAGATGAGCATTTCCTTTCCTTTGGCCCCCTCTTTAAAAAGTTTGCCCATCACTGCTTTAGAGGCTAGGTAGTGGATTTATTACTTTCCATTAAGGAAAGGGTGAGCATGATACAACTCCATCCTCCCCCTGAGTCATTCTTTCAAAGATTCCTGACCTGGATAAGGCTTGGAGGGGAGATGTGAGCATCCTGCCCCAAGAGGACCTAAAACAATGTCTTTCACATCCTTGGGGCTAAAGAAATAGGAATGGAATAGAATGGAATTCAAGTGAGGGAAGTGTACTTCACATTTATCTTTGGTGTTTCTATCTCTCATAGAAATTTGTGACCTACAAGTTATTCTCAATGTCCACTTTCTTTACTGTTTCCATATCTGAAGAATTCAGTTTCATCATTGGTGTTACCCTCCCCAGACAAAGATTGCAGCCCTTTCCCCTCCTCATTATTTAGCAGATGTTTTTTTTTAAACCCTTACCTTCCATCTTAGAGTCAATACTGTGTATTGACTCCAAGGCAGAAGAGTGGTAAGGGTAGGCAATGGGGGTCAAGTGACTTGCCCAGGGTCACACAGCTGGGAAGTATCTGAGGCCGGGTTTGAACCTAGGACCTCCCGTCTCTAGGCCTGGCTCTCATTCCACTGAGCTACCCAGCTGCCTCCTAGAAGATGGGTTTTAATAGTTTCTGAAGCTGAAAAGGGTCCTTATTCTCCATTCACCAGCCTTATAGCTTTTCCAATCAAAACACCTCTCTCTAGTCACATCACCTTTCTAGGTGTCTCCCCCTATTTGAATGCAAGTCCCATGAAGTTAGGGGTCATCTTTGTCTTTGTAGTTGTATCCCCTCCCAGCACTTGAAACTGTACTTGGCTAATAGTAAGTACTTGAATGTTTTTTTTCTACCTTCATTCATCCTATGGCCAAACTGGGGATGCGTTTTCTGAATTTAACAAGGATGGTCCTTACGCTATGGACATAACCCCATCACGGGCTCATAGGAGAAGCCTTTCCTACTAGATATGACTTGCTAGAACTCGTGCTTCACTGACATGACCTCTGAGAGTCCAAGATCATGTTTACCACTCAACTGGGCAGCGCACTTACTCTGAATTGGTCTTGTTATATGTCTTGCACTCCTAATGGTTGCTGTTGTCCAGTTGTTTCGGTCATGTCTTTGTGATCCTGTTTAGGATTTTCTTGGCAAAGGTAACTGAAAAGTTTTGTCATTTCCTTCTCAAGCTCAATTTTACAGATGAGAAACTGAAAGAAACAGGGTTAAGTGACTCGCCCAGGGTCACACAACCAGTAATTACCCACGGCTAGATTTGAACTCCTGACTTAAGGCTTGGCACTCTATCCTCTAGCTGCCCCACCCTTAATAGTAAATCTCTTTAGGGGGGAAAAAACATAAAAGAATTGTATAATGTTACTGTATAATTTCTTATGCAATGTTACTATATAACAGTTTTATGATATTACTATAGAATAGAATATCCAAATTACTATATCATTTTCCTTTGAAAAGAAAAATAATTACACAAAATTAGTGTAAATATATTTACTGTGCATTTTTCACATTTTGTAACTTTCAATTCCAATAACTATTTTTAAACTTCATCTCTGCTCTCTTTGACTTCATAATTTATGTTGTTGGTTTATTATTTTGTTTTTCACTCGGCGTCCTTACAAGCCCTATGCAGATTCAGAGGGAAACTCTGGCCTTGAATGATATTCTCAAGATGTTTCCCTTATCCTATGGGAGCATTTAATGGATGATCAAGCAAAGGCCAACCCTGATCTCTTCAAGTTGAAGAGCTGAATTTTATCATTGCCTCACTCTAATCAGACTCCTTCTATATACACTTTTTTCTCCTTCTCTGACCTCGATTCCCATTTACCCACCCACATTCTCTATGGCCTCTTATTCTCATCTGACTATCAGCTAATCACCCAGAAGAATTTGACTGATGATGGCATAAAGTCTACAGCAGTTTAGAGCTGAAAGAGGCCTTAAGACTGATCTCCTTATTCCACAGATGCAGAAATCAGAGAGGTTCAATGATCTGCCCAACATTGCACAGGAAATAGTAATGATAAATACTAGTAGCTAGCATTTATATAGGGTTTTAAGGTTTACAAAGCACTTTATGAAGAGCTCCTTTGTCCTCACAACAATTCCAGGAGGCAGGCGCTATTATTATCATCCCCATTTTACAGATGAAGAAATTAGAATAAATGGGATTGTCACATCAACAGTAAGTATCCCAGACTGGGCTTGAACTCATGTCTTCTTGACTCTAAGTTTAGTACTATAAGATTAAAAATTATCTCCAAATATTATATTTAATAATATTTATTAATTAATCAATTAAATAATGCATCAATAAATCTAATTCAACAAATTAATACTTTAAATTTTAATATCAATATATATTAATTTGTAATACTTTGATATTAATTGATGTTGATTAATAATAATTAATTTATATTAATATATATAATAAATAGTTGTTTATTATAACTTGAAGAAAAAAATAAAAAGCTAGAGTAAAAAGAGAGAGCTAACCCAGCCGTGGCTGCAAGAGAAGAGAGCGAGAGATGGAGTTACACACAACTTTGTCTATACAATGTAAGCACGCAAGGTAGGGATGAAAGAGGAAAGGGATGCTGGGAGATGTCGTTCAAAGGCACAAATTGTCTATACAGTAGTCTATTCACCAACTGGCAATTTGAATCTGGGTTCTGTGACTCCTCATTTGATTCTTCCCACCTTAATGAATGGAGACATTTAGCTGACATTTTGATGTTTGTCCATGTGTTGACATACGTCGTCTATACGTTGAACCACAGATGGACCTCACCCAGGCTATCTACATGTTAGTAGAGGTCATCCAAAGACCAACCCTGAAGATATCCCCAAATATTAATCATTAATTATAGGATTTCTGGCCCTAATAAAGAGGAAGCCATTCCCATATGCTGGGCTCTTGGTTCCTACTATGTAATACAGAAAGACAGATGACAGGACTGGGAAGGTGAGGTGGCATGGTGGATAGAGTGCTGGATCTGGAGACAGGAAGACCTGAGTTCAAATTCAGTTTTAGATACTTATAAGTTCTGTGACTTAGCCTCATCTTTAAAATGATCATGAGAAGGCAATGGCAAACCACTCAATGATCTTTGCCAAGAAAACCCCAAAATGGGGCCATGAAGAGTTAGATATAACTGAAAAATGACTCAAGAACAGGGGAAAGGATTTTAAAAAATCCATACCTAATATCTTAGAATCAAAACTGTGTATTGGTTCCAAGGTAGAAGAGCAATAATGGCTAGGCAATGGGGACTAAGTGACTTACTCAGGATCACACAGCTAGGAAGTATCTGAGGCCAGCTTTGAACTCAGGACCTCCCATCTCTCAATCCAGTGAGCCACCCAGCTGCCCCCCAGAGGAAAGGATTTTAAATTTGCCTCAAAGCTCTTGGCCAACCTGCCTCTTTGGAAAAGGGTTAGAGGAAGCCATTATGCATCTCTGGTGGAATTTAAACATAGAAAAGTTAGATGTGATTTGACTAAATCACAGGGTTCCATGCTACAGAAACTTCCAAAGGATGGGAACTTGAGGGGGACCTAAAATATCTCTTTATTGCTTTGGGCTACAAAAAACATGCAGACTAATCCAAGTGCGATGTGACTCACCCCACTAGTAGTCATAGCCATGAAGTTTTCTCATACGTGTTAAGTGTTGTGTTTTAGCCAATTAGGAACCATGGGGGCAATTGTGGCAAAGAGGGGGGAACTACCAGCAATTCCTGGAACCGGGAGCCCACACAAGATTTGACCTTTCTTTTCCAGGAATTTCTGAGAGAGATCCAGGGTGGTTGCCACTCTCGGATTGGTGAAAAGAAGTGGTGCCTCAGAATGACCTGCCTGATACTGTTATTTCAGGAGACATTAGTGATTCACAAGAGGAAACTCTTTTTAGATGTATTAATTTAAGACCCACGTGCAGGTTCACTGGTTCCTTAAAGGGATTTAGTCGGTCTCATTCCTTCTTTCTCCTTTACTTAGGAAGATGACATATGAGGACAGCAGTTTCCAATACATGATCATGCACTTGGGCGTGTGGGATGTGCATCTAAAATTGAGACTCGCCCATCAGCCGTTGCTTGCCTGTTCTCTTGCTATGAACAGGGGATCTCTCCCTCTTCCTCATGTCTAGCCTTGATCTCTCTTTTGCATTTCTTTCTGACTTGTATCACTGTTAGAGGTGGATTTGTCCTTCATCCTTGAGAACCGGGTCTGTGTGTCCTAGATAAGGAAGCTTTCCCTTTTTTTTTTCTCAAAGCACATAGTAGGTATTTAATAAGCATTTGAATTGAATTGCAGGATGATCCATCTCTCCAGTGACTCCTGGCATTCAATGAGAAAATGATGCTCTGAGGAATTATAGAAGATCAGGCTGTGACTTAAACATGGCCAGTGTTGAACAGGAGGAATTTTTAGTCACTAGTTGGATAATTAGAGAACCTGGTCTGGAGTCAGGAAGACCCAAGTTCACATCTGTCCTCAGGTACTAGCTATGTGACCTTGGGTAAAACATTTAACCTTGTTTGCCTCAGTTTCCTCACCTGTAAAATGATCTGGAGGAAGAAATGGCAAACCACATCAGTATCCTTGCCAAGAAAGCCCAAAATGGGGTAAAATAGGAGTTGGACACAACTTAAAACACTCTGAAAGGTTGTCTCTCATTCAGTACCAACCAAAACAAGAGGGAACTTGAGGTATGAACATTCATCTTGGTGACAGCAACACATCCAGGGGTTGATGAAAGGCTAATTGTCTTCTGTGAGCTCCCCAGGCTAACACTGGTCACTATCCAGGTAATATTAGCCATCAGCCTATCATTGCACCTGAGTATAATCTACCCAATTAATTGACCTGCAAGGAGGACAGAGAACTCCTCCATTTAAGGAGGATTTTCTTCATTTCCCACATGGCTTTGCTCCTAGATAAACTCTCTGGACTTTTCCAGCATACCTCAAATCTGGGGCCTTTCCTCCCTCTCTTTTCAGCTATTGATTATGTAGGTTTTCCTATTATTGATTATAAACTTTGAGGGCAGGGACTGTTTTTCTTTAACATGTTTGTTTTCCCAGAGCTTAGCACAGTGCCTGGCACACAGGAGACATTTAATAAATGTTTATTGACTGATGAATGAACAAGTACTTATTTATTATTAATTAATAATTCATTTAATTTATTATATTATAATTTGTTGTTTTTATTTATTATATAAATGTATTAAATGGATATTTTTATTCTTTGATACTATTAATATTGAACATAAAATATTATATTTTGTTGTGTTATTATAAAATAAAACATAATTATTTAAATTATTTATTTATATTTACATGCCTATAGGTACTTCACTGAGCAAAAGTTCTGCCAATTCTAAGTTTCAGTCATCCTTAGAGTATATGCATGGCCTGGAATTAAATCAAATGACTCTTACCTACTTCAGGGGCTCTTTACTTTTTTTCTTTCTTTTTTTTTTTTGGTCATGGACCCCTCTGGCAATGTCTGGTGAAGCTTATAGACCCCTTTTCTAATAATGTCTTTAAATTCATAAAATAAAATACACAGGATTAAAAAGAAGCCATAGTCTCGTGGAAATGAAGAGAGAAACTTGGAATCCACTGATGCCTTTCGGGTCAATGGATCCCAGGTTAAAAATTCCATTTCCAGGATTTTTTTCAGGGATCATTTGCTACCATTCCTTCAGGTTAATGGTTCTCTGATTCCTACGGAAGCTCAGAAAACAGAGTGCTAAGAGGATGTGTTTATGGAAGTTAAAATTGTCAGGTGCAAAGGCTTCAGTTACTGTCTTGATTTCTGGTTCATTCAGAGGCAATAAACAAATCGCAGTGTTTCCAGAATGGAAAAAGCATTTTTCTTTAGAAGAGATTTCTGGGCATCGAATTGGCGAACCTTTACCAGGCCACCACAAGGGCCAAGCATTCTCCTGTTGGTTTCATTAAACTTTTAGCCTTACAATCTTCAGGCTGGCCCAGTGTCAGTCTATGGTATTATCTTCACTGCACGATAGAGCAGTCAATCTGGATCAATTTATAAGATGTCAGGAGGCTTTCTGTTGAAGGAGCTGCCAGACGGGCAGGTAGTCAGGAGTTAAATCAAACTTTACATGGACTCCTCCAGCCCTTTGGAAGAAAGCATGCCATATTGGAAATAACATTAGGCCGGACATCAGATCACTGCCTACATCTGTGATCTTTTGATGATTAATGTAATCTTTTTTTTTTTTTTTTTTATCATTGAAAGGGTGAGACTTGCTATCCATGTTTCACTGGATTTGGAGACAGAACATTTGAATTTAAACCCAAGATTTTCTCTGTGCCTCTATTCATCAGGCTGTAAAAATGAGATCAGAGTTTTGTTTTTCTCCTTTTTAGTGGGAGGAGAGAAAGTAAATGCTTATTAATGTTAAAAATATAAATTGCTTTTAATTTTTAAAATGCGTTGGTCTAGATGACTCTCTGTGGTTCCTTTTAGTGCTGAATTTATAATTCTATGAGTCTGAAAGTCAGAGTTTACAAGACCAATTTGGATGAGGTTGCTTATTTTTTCTAAGAAAAACACAGTTTAAATAGGACCAAGTTAAGGTTTCATGGTCCAAATGACTAGCCCTGCTCCAGACTGGCTAAATGAGTTTTGGGTTCTAGCCTGCATTTGGTCATCTTTACCAACAATTCACAGAATGGGAAGAAGAGAGCAGGCTGGGGTATGTTTAGGAAAATGGGCAATACTTTGAAGGACTCCAAGCTGTTCTCTACTACAAAACTATGAATATTCCTTCTAGTATTGCTAGATGACTTCAAATAATGGAACACCATGATCTCAGACTCACAGGACCATCAACAGAACCAGAAGAGACCTTAGAGGTGGATACAATATGGAACCTGGAATGAGAAAGATTCATCTTCCCGAGTTCAAATCTGGTTTCAGATGCTTACTAGCTGTGTACCCTGGGTCAGTCACTTCAACTTGTTTGCCTCAGTTTCCTCATTTGTAAAATGATCTGGAGAAGAAAATGGCAAACCATTCCAATATTTTTTCCTTGGGTCCATTTCCTTCCTAAATCAGAAACTACACCAAAGCAACACAAGCCTAACTCTGATGCTATGCTTTTCTAATGAGTATATCTCCTTTACCCTGAGAGGGACTAAACCTCCCAAGGAATCATTTAATTTCTCTCAGCTACATAACTTTCTTTCAAATTCAGCCAAGCCCACTGTAACAATATAAGTTCATTAAAAAATGATGCTCAAGGAAATTAAGAAAGCAAATATGGATCAGTGAGCAAGAATTCTGACTTAATCTTTAGTAACTAGAGGCAAATGAAAGAAAATAGTAGACCAATATCTGCTGGTGCAAAACAGGTAAGAACTCACTTTTATATGGTGCTTCAGGGTTTATGTAGCACCGCATTATTTTATTGGATCTTCACAAGACCCCTTAGCCATCTACCAAAGAACCTTTCTTAAGGGCTTACTGTGTGTCAGGCACTATGCCACTGTGAGCATTTATACTTCAGAAATTGGCAAATGCTACAAATCAGGGCTTGATTTACCATTTTGTTGATTGAATAGACAAAATGATGAAGAAAATGAATTTTTTTTTCCTTTTGGAAGGATAGTTGTTAAACATTAATCAGCATGCCACCAGCAATAGTCTATAGTCCTTTGAATTGACTTTCCCCTTGGGCTCTCTCAGGGATCAAATATAAAATCCTCTGCTGGGCTTTTAAAGCCCTTTACAACTTCACTCCTTCCTATCTTTCCAGTCTTATATTTTACTACCCTCCTCACACTGTGATGTAGCAACACTGGGTTTCTTCCTGTTCCTCCCATATGACACCTCATTTTCTGACTCTGTGCTTTTTTTACTAGCTATCTCTCATGCCTGGGATGTTCTATCTCCTCACCTCCACACTTCCTGGCTTTCTTTAAGATTGAACTCAAACCCCACCTTCTTCAAAAGGCCATTCCTGATGCCTCTTCTCCTAGACCCATCCAACAATGCCTTCTCCTCTGTGAGTATCTCTTACTTGCAGTGTATATACCTCGTGTGTACATATTGTTTGTATATTGTTTATCCCGTTAGAATGTGAACTCCTTGAGGGCAGGGACTGCTTTTACCTTTCTCTGTGTCTCTTAGTACAGTGCCTGACACAGGAATTTAATAAATGCTTGTTGCCTATAAAGTCAATATGCACTCTCCCTTGAGCCTAAAACAAACCTTTATCCTCCTGGAGTTCAGAGCTATGCCTTGTAGAGAATAGGCACTCAATGAATACATGTTGCAGTTGGTTTGATTAGAAGCCAAAGAAAAGCTATTATAGACCAAAAAAACCCCCCCAAAACCCCATGATATCTGGAAACAGAGAGCCGTCACAGGAATTATGACAATGTGGCTCTTATCTAGGTCCCCAGGAACAATCTGCTGGGAGTGAGGGGTGGAGAACAAGAGTTTAGTTAGTGCCTGCATAATTCACTCTCATCCTGCAGAGGAAAAGGCAAAGATTAATAAGATAATTAATCCCTATCCCTGCTCCCACTCCTAGCTCACACAACAGCGTCTTCTTCTAGTTGTCATTGTTTCTAGAATTCTTCAGGTCCTTAGAACAAAGGCAGCAGCAAAAATAATTTTTTTAAAATATGGTAATTTAATTCAAAATGAACATTGCTGAATAGTTCGCACAATTATCCTCTCAGAAGAATCTACCAATAAGAGCAGCCTGAATCCAAACTTTCCACACATCAGCCAAGGCAGGATGGCATGCTCCTATTTCTAAACTGTCATTTCTTCTTTCCTCTGTTTTTGCTCCAGAAGCTCTCTTAAAATCCTGGAGATTTTTCTCTACCTTCTTCCTCCAATTCCCCATCTACTGCTTCACTCAGTCAGGCCCCCCCCGATGCAGTGATTACTCCTTGATGTGGATGGCACTGGACCAGTTTCCTGTGTGTCTACCTTTGGAAAGCATCAAACCAGTCTCAACCAAGATATTCTTGGGAAATAGCTGGGAAGAATCTGTGTGTGTGTGTGTGTGTGTGTGTGTGTGTGTGTGTGTGTGTGTGTGCCTGTTTTTCTCCCTCCACCTCTCTCTCTCTCTCCTTCCATCTCTCTCCCTCCATATCTCTCTCTCTCTCTCTCTCTCTCTCTCTCTCTCTCTCTCTCTCTCTCTCCCCTTCTTTCTCTCTCTTGCTCTCTTTCCCTCCCTTCCTCCACCATCCATATATATTTGCATGCAATTTGCATTTAATTTACATGTAATTGACCCATCTTGCACAATCTATCCTCTAGCAATTATTACAAAGAGGTTGGCACAGTATCATTGCTACCTCAAGGATGACTCCTCCCACCCAAGTTCTCTTCTTTCCCAACTTCCACTATCATGTCCTCAGATTCTCTCTTCTAGTAGTGTTCCTCCAAGGGAAAGGAGAGTTACACAAAAGCAGAAGCCTGGATGAGCAGGTAGTGGTGGGATGAGTGGATGGGAGAAGAAATAAGCATAGATTTTATCATGATGGCAAAATGATAGGTTTCCACTGAGGACTTGGGTTCTTGGGGACAGAAAAGAATTAAAAATAAAAGAATAGTGAAAAATATCACCTTTGGCATCATTGAACATAGTAGGCTGATGTCTCTATGGCATGTCATCATAGACCCATGGGAAGTCCTGGAGAACCTTCTCAGTTGGGTCATTTGTGGTTTAACTGGCCAAAGGAACTTATTTATATTCTGGACCTCCAAACTCTAATTTGTAAAGTCTCCACTTCCACATAGTGGGAAGAAATTCCCTTCTCATGCATCCTGGACATCAAGAAAATGAGTGAGCCTTCTTCCAGGCTGCAAAGGTGGTAGCTGAGCCAATTCATCTTGGATGATGCCTCTACCTGAGTGCCGTGGCCACTTTCTTATTGATTTGAGCCACTCCCTAACCAAGGGAAGCTGGCTTTCCTTTCCCTCTGGGAACATAGACGTATTGTCTTCTTAGTAGAAGGATAAAGGTGCAAAGGGTCCAAAGTAGTAAGCTGATAACCTGAAGGATAAATATGGCTTATTTTACAGTGTTGGAAAGGACAAATACAACTATTGGCAGAAATATTTTTGGTGATAACATTATAATAAATCCTCTGGCAAAATAAAGAATGAAAAAAAATAGTTGTGAATTTTCATTCTCTAATTTACAGGATCACAGAATGGATCATAGGACCTCAAAAACCATCTAGTCTATCCCTGCTCCCCTCTTTTGTACCTGAAGAAAATTAGGCCCTGGGAAATTAAGTGACTTACTAAAGTCATAGGCATCAAAGATGAGATTTGAACCTAGGTCCCTAACTCCAGAGCCAGTGCTATTACCACTATAAAAAAAGGAGGCAATAGGCTAGGTAAGAGGCTATATTGGAAGTATTCTATTCTATTTCATAAAATTCCCACTATTAGGTGATCTTGCCCTGTGATGGGGAAAATGAAGCTCAGATATATAGTTCTGAGGCTGAAAGAGACACCATCCCCATTCGTGTTCCTGTATTGGTCACAGTCCTGGCTCCCAATCACTATAGGAGCAAGTTGGTAGACTACAAAAGACCCCACAGAGCAACAAGATTATGTCACACAAGCTCTTGGCTGACTCCCCTCTTGGAGTTATAGCAGCTAGGTCATACCCTAAATTCCCAAAATAGTCAGGAGAGGAAAACTCTGACCCATCAAAGCCAAATTGCTGCACCCTTCTTGTTCTTGCCTCTAATCCACTTCCCTAGTGACTCATGCATGACAGAAACTACCACAAGGGTCAAGCTGGTCCACTCAAAGTATGTCAGCACTAAAGACAGCGTTAAATTAAATGGAATGTGCATTGGATCTGGGTGAAGTCTATGATGCTCATCTTCAATGTACAGTCTGGACTTCTCCAATCCTCTATTTACCACTTTTACCTGATGATGGTCCTCTCAGGCACAAACCTCCAGAAGAAGCTAAACTTGTTGGTGATTGTCTTCTCTGGCACTCAGTTCCAACTGAGCTTCTCCATTCTTTATTGGTTGTTAAAAATGGAAAAAGGAATAGAAAACCCAAATAGCATTGCTGTTCGAACCTATTGGAGAATATAACCAGTGATCAAATCAAGAAAATAGACAACTAACAGATCCAGGGGCTCGGACACAAGGCAAGATTCAGAAGATGGAGCTTTTCCTTACAAACTCTAATTTGTAAGGAATTACAAGAAACTGATATATGATCAGCTTGCAATAACATCCCAGGAGATAGTGGTTATTCCCTGTACTAACTAATGACACTGTTCTTTGGGTGTATCCAAAGTCAGAAACAGGGATAAGATGTATTTGCACTTATACAGTCAAATGAAATGTTAGGAGGATTCCTAAAAGACACACACACACACACACACACACACACACACACACACACACATATATATATATTACATATATGCATATATATATAATTACAAAAAGGCATAAATGCAGCCTGCATTTGAGGATCGAAAACAATAATTTTACAAAGGCTTAAGATGTGCATTAATAAAAGAAAGCAAGTTTGCAGACTATTAACACTGGAAAAAAATCTTAGATATTATCTCAGCCAGGGTTTCCTAACCTTTTTTGGCATGTCCTGATCCCCTTTGGCAGTCTGCTGAAATCTAAAGAGCCCTTCCCAGAATAATGCCTTTAAGTGCATAAAATAAAACATGGGATTACCAAAAAAAATCACTTGTATTTCAATATGGTTTTTTAAAAGTTCATGAACCTTAGGTAAAGATCATACTCTAGTCCATTTCTCTTGATTCATAGATGTTTATGTACCAGGGATCTGACATGTATTGGGTGGTGCAGTAGATAGATAGAGCACTGGATTTAAAAAAACAAACTTTTAAACTCTTACCTTCCATACAACACTGTGTACTGGTTCCAAAGCAGAAGTGTGAAAGGGAAATTTTATCTTAACTTAATCAAGTACTTGGAGTGCTCCACCCTTTTAACTTAATCAGTCAGGAACTTGTGAATCCTTTTGATAAGAGTGCATCCCCTCAGAGGACTGGAGGTGGATCCCACAAACACTGACCCTGTGGGCAGTGCTAGGCAAATTAAGAGACTTTGATTGGTTCCTGAGATGCGATAGATCAGGCCACAGTGAAAGGAAGGAGACAGGAAGTGACATGGAGAAAATTGCTTATTAAAAGCCATTCTGAGTCACTTCTGCTTCTGCTGCTCTGGTGGCTCTTGCTGAGGATCTTCTATGAAGCACTTCTTCTGCGTTGGAGGACTTCTGCTTTGGAGGCTGAGACTCTCCCACTCCTCTGACCAGAGATTGGAACTTTGTCGGGGAGTGAGCTAGATTTCTTCAGAGCAAACAGAATGGTAGGCTAGACAATTCCCCATCACCTTCCTACATTTCCCTCTTTACTATCTCTACCCTGCTTTTGTAAAGCTACTAAAGCTGCTAACAGCCTCGTGACTTGAGAGTTAATTTTATAAACAGGGACCACAATAATTTTTTTTAAATTCTTATATTTGTCAAACCCATTTTTAATTATTTCAGAAAAGTAGAAAGGGCTAGGCAATAGAGGTTTAGTGACTTGCCCAAAGTCAACTGGGAAGTGTCTGAGTCCAGGTTTGAACCCAAGACCAACCACCCATGTTTAGACCTGGTTCTCAATCCACTGAGCCACCTAGCTGCCCCCTATTTGTTTGTTTGTTTTTTTAAAATGAAAGATAGCATGCTTTCATCTACAATCAGATTCTAACAGTTCCTCCTTTGGCTGCAGATGGCATTTTTTATCGTGAGTCCCTTATCTTAGAACCATACATTGCTTGTAATAATTTAGTCCTTCACAGTGGATCATCATATAATATTTCTGTTACTATATGCAGTATTTTCCTGGTTCTGATAACTTCACTTTGCATCAGTTCATGTAAGTCTTTCCAGGTTTTTCTGAGCTCATCTTGCCCATCATTTCTTATGGTGCAATAGTATTCCATTTCAACCATATTCCACCACTTGTTAAGCCATTCTCCAACTGATAGACAGCTTCTCAGTTTCTAACTCTTTGCCACCTTAAAAAAAGAGCTGCTTATAAATATTTTTTGCATAAATAGGTCCTTTTCTTCTGTCTCTAATCTCTTTGGGATGCAGAACTAGTAGTGGTATTACTGGGTCAAGAGGTATGCACAGTTTTATGGTCCTTTGGATATGGTTCCATATTGCTCTCCAAAATAGTTACATCTGCTCACAGTTCCACCAATAATGTATTAGTGTTCTAGTTTTCTCACATCCCCTCCAGCAGTTATCATTTTCCTTTTTGTCATATTAGATTGCTTTAGTTATTAAGAAATCTTTCTTGCTACATTTCAAAATCTTTCTCTTTACAGCTTCTAATCATTAGTCTTCCATCTGTTTTCTGAAGACAAAGTCTTATTAGCTGTGTGACCCTGGGCAAGTCACTTAACCCTGTTGCCTCAGTTCCTCACCTAGTGGTAGGTAGGTGGTTCAGTAAATAGAGTAGTGGGCTCAGAATCAGGAAGATCTGAGTTCAAACATGGCCTTAGACACTTACTAGCTGTATGACTCTGGGCAAGTCACTTAACCCTGTTTATCTCATTATTTTCATCTGTAAAATCAGCTGGAACATGAAATAACAAACCACTCTAGGATCTTTACTAGGAAAACTCCAAATTGAGTTATGAAGATTGATGGACATGATTGAAACAACTGAACAACTACTACAGGGATCTAAGGAAGTGACTTGTCCAAGGTCACACATGGTTCTCTCTGATACCAAGCCATAGGACTTGAATAAAGGAATTAGAAAACATTTATTAAGTGCTTATTATACTTTACATTTTGGTGATACCAATAGAAAATCAAGACAATCTCTAGCCTCAGAGAGTTTACATTCTAATAGAGAGAAGCATATATAAAATTAAAATTTTAAATATTCTTGCTAATGAAAAACAAAAGTAGGGCTAAAGTTTCCATCTGCGGGTCCCTAGTTCAGGAGTCATGATGCTTCTCTCACTATTCTTTGCAAGTAAGGGCTTTGTGCATTCAACCAATTTGATGAATTGTTCAGAGAACCATAAAATACACATGAATGCTTAGTAACATTGCTCTAGCAATGGTAGAAATGGGGAAAAGTGACTCTAATCCTTTTTTTGACAAGGAAACATAAATAACCCATCAATGGAAGCCACTGGCTGGCAGTCACCATGGATCATCAACAGAATTACAGTGGGAGTGATCATAAAGGACTTACCTAGAATGGCCTTCCAGTCAGTCCTCAGATTTCTGAGTCACTACTTTATAAGATATATAAAGGTTCAGTATATTATTTTATCAACCTAACTTCTCACTGATGATTTCAATGATTTCTTAACAAGCAGTTCTATTTTGAAGGAGTTCCTATCACAAACAGAGTTCAGTTTTTCTGCTTGTCATTCTACATACATGACCCAAAGTCAACTGACTCTTTTCTTGGTTATCCTCAGAAATGACCTTTCCTCATAAAGAGACATAGCCTTTGTGTTTCTTTATTCTTTTCATCTAAGGTTGAGCTTCTAACTTTTCACAGAGGTCAGGTTTTTTCCTTTTCTTTTGTTCATTCTGTTTCCTTCATGGTTAACCTCTCAACAGCCAAGTGTTACTAAAATTAAACCGTGCTTTCTACAATCTATCATTAAAGCTCAGAACAAAGAACGATGGTACTGATCCTGGCCCAGACACTAATTAGTCATGTGACAATAGGCAAGCCACTCTTTGCACCTCACTTTCCTTACCTGTCAAAAAGGGAATTAAAAGAAAAAACAAAAACACCAAAGAGCATTTCTTAAGCATTTACTCTGTGCCGGGTACCATATTGGAGAGAGAATTGCCCTTGGAGTTGGGGAAAACCTGGGTTGAAATCCTGCCTCTGATCTATACCAGCTGTGTGACTGTGGGAAATTCATTTAACTCTCAACATCCTATGTTGATCTCTAAAACAAAAGGGTGCCAAGCGAGTTACCAGGATGCACTGGTAAAAGGACTTTCTAGCCTCGGATTCCATCACACCAATGCTGTTGTGGGAGAACTTTGCAAGTCTTAAATTCCTCTAGAAACAGGAATAGCTTTTGTTTCTTTAATTCTTTGCTTAACATTCCACCATGAAATTTATAATTGGTGACTTTTATAGTTGTGGTGGAGGGAAGAATGAGAATGAGAATAGTCGATTTTGTACCATGAATGATTCTATAACTATAAAAGCCAGTGCAGATTTGGAGGACTCGACTTCCAGTGCTTGGGAAACTTTGGATTGGCAAATTTGTCATTTGATTTAATTCCACCAACATCAAATGCCTAATTTTATAACTTTCTTGTCTTCACAGGAACTCAATGTAAAAGTCAAGTCATGGAAATTACCCTAGGACAAGCTGCCCAGAGACAAGAATGAATTCTGGCAGTGAATTCAAAATAATAATAATAATAATAATAATAATAATAATAGTGAGAATAAAATCTCATTTTTATAGCACTTCAATATGTGCAAAGCCCTTTCCCTGCAGCAAACCTATAAGTCAGGTAGTACAAGTCAGATTATCGCTGTTGTAATGAAGATAAAATGAGGTTTTGGGAGGTTAAAGGCTTACCTGGGGTCACACAGCTAAAATGAATTAAGGTCAGGATTCCAACATGGGTTTCTCATCGACGAGTCTAGCACTTTCCTCACTATTCAAGAGAAATTTATCATGCCTTACCTTTCCTTTTTTTTATTTTTTAAAAATAAAACCCTTACCTTCCATCTTGGAGTCAATACACAGTATTCCAAGGCAGAAGAGTGGTAAGGGCTAGGCAATGGGGGTCAAGTGACTTGCCCAGGGTCACACAGCTGGCTTACCTTTCCTTTTTAATCTTACTTTACTCGGACTTCCTGGGCTTCTGTGTCTGTGGGGAAAATCTCTTGGTATTTGTTGGAGATCTATGTTTGTTGGCCTGGCTTGAAATCACAGGCTCTGCCACAGGTTTGGGGGTTGGGGTACACCTTCCAAAAAGGCAAAAACTAAGGTAATGGAGTCTGCTCAATCTGCCAATAGAATGGAATCATACAACTGTCTTGAGTTCAATGGAAGATAGAGATCCTTTATTGACCTTCAAGCCCACTTATCAGAATTGGGTACTTTCACAGTGACATATGACAGAAATACGCTATAAAGATAACTGGACAACCCCTTCCTGCACTGTTTAGGTAAACAGAGACTCTGCCTTCTTAGAAAAGAAGCACTGTTACCATAATCTGCTTTTTTAAAGTTAGGAACAATATAATGGCCACTCAGGTTATTGGCTATAGGGAATTAATTTCAGATTAAAAGTTATGAGTGGAGGCAGCTGGGTATCTCAGAGGATTGAGAGTCAGGCCTAGAGACGGGAGGTCCTAGGCTCAAATCTGGCCTCAGACATTTCCCAGCTGTGTGACCCTGGGCAAGTCACTTGACCCCCATTGCCTAGCCCTTCCCATTTCTTCTGCCTTGGAACCAATAGACAACCTTGATTCTAAGATGGAAGGTGAGGGTATTTTAAAAAAGTTAGTAGTACATTCATAATTTCCCTGAGCCCCCATTTTAGAAAAATATCTAACATTTAGACAGAGATTTTGCATTCTGCCTTAATTATGTTTGTGTCTTGTCCTTTTCAAAGTTGAGACAAAATTCAGGTTTCTGAAAGTATTTGGGAAACAAAGCAGCAGATGATGTTACAAAGTCTGTTCAAAGATAGGAGAAGAAGTCAGGGAAAGAACATTCCTTTTCTTGGAACTTCCCACAGCCCCTGAGGAGGTGCCCACAACTGATAGTGACAACCTGTGTCTTTGGCTTCGAGATGCTCGTAGGTCTGATGGCCTTCCTCAGTTTCTCCTTTCACTGCCACAGCTCAGTCTTACCTTCTCTTTCACCTTTCATTGGTTGCCTCTGGGTTGCTGGTTCTTTCAAACTCAAATCTGGGCGTCCCTACTCCCCTTCTTCTCCACTGACAAACCTTCAGAATCTCTCTCTTCTTCTGGGATAGATCCTGGGGTGGTGGTGGGGTTTTTAAATACAAATTACTCAGAGAATATTTAAGTCTCTCATCCAATGACTTTGATTCAAGTTCATCCTGCCTGGATCATTCAATCGAGAAGCATAAGAAGGGAATTACTTGTCAGTGGCGCAGGGTAATTATTGGAGCCTTACTAGATGCTGCTGTTCCTTAGGTTTATAGATTTAGAGATTAAAGGGATCTCAGAGATCATCTAGTCCAGTGGTTCCCAAACTTTTTTGGCCTACCGCCCCCTTTCCAGAAAAAAGTATTACTTAGCCCCCTGGAAATTAATTTTTAAAAATTTTAATAGCAATTTATAGGAAAGATAAATGCACCTGTGGCCATCACCACCATCTGGATCGCTGCAGCACCCACCAGGGGGCGGTAGCACCCACTTTGGGAATCACTGATTCTAGTCCAACCCCTTTATTTTATAGTTGATGAAACTTGATGCAGAGAGGTTAAGGACTTCTCCAAGGTCTCATAGAAAATAAATGGCATTCATTGAACCCAAATCTCCCTGGCTTCCAGCTCAATTCTCTATACCACAAATAGGTTGCAACCTACATGGGTGAGGCACCTTTTCAATGCCCTTTAGGTCACCTGGAGTTGTGAGTCTTCATGAGACTGTGGATTTTGAATCCAAAAGAACCTCAGAAATGTGTAATTAGAATGTTACCCTAAAAACGACAATTCCCAGCACCCCACTCTCCTCACCTTCCATGCTGCCGTAGGGAGGATATAAATTTGGTGTAGCCCCATCTCTCGCTCTCTTGTCTTCCTGTTGGGGCTTTTTAAACAGAAAGGAGAACTTAGTCATGTGGTCTTAATTTTGTTAAATAATTAGGTTTTTTTACTTCAGTTTCCTTTTTATTCCTTCTACTTCGAGTGATTATCAATAAACTTTATAAAATTAATACTTGGAATTGTTGGATATTAATTTAAGTTCTACAGAAGCCATAGAGTTTGATCTCCATTTACAGATGAGGAAACTCAAGCTCAAGACTTCCCCTTGGGCAGATAGAGTTGGTCCAGATCTAGTTCCTCTGATCCCAACTCCAGCAGCCTTTCCACAGAATCATGCTCTGCAACAGCTGGGTAAGCTCTTAAGTCTTGATTGCCTGCGACCTTGTCTTTCCCAATAAAATCTATGGAATCTGCCTCCCGGTCCTCCTCTTCATCATAAAATGGTTATCAGTCACCTAAAGACATTGGGACTGATTCTTCAAACTGTGACCCAAAGAGTCTTCAGACTCAGACCAAAGCAATTTTGAGATTTTTACTATCCTGCCTATTTTACGGAAACTTCAGAAATGAATGTCGGGGAAATAAGCCAAAACTAATAAACTGGAATTCTTATATCTGCTAGATAAATTTTACTTGGAAAACAATTGCAGCCAGTCCTGTAATTTGTGAAGAGCCAGGATGCTTAACTCCTCAAGACTCAGATGGGTGGCTTCGAGACTCCAAAGCCCTGATCTGACAATTCTGCTCAGCTTCCTCAGGTCCCATGTTTCAGAGTGGCCCAAGGCAGAGAGGGATGAGAAAGGCTCCTAGAACCCTTTCTTGGGTGTAGCACAAATACATGGTGGCATGGAGGGAGTACAGGTCGCATAGACTACAGACCTGAGCTGATGTTCCAGTTTACATGCTTCCTTCTGAGTCTCACTTTGCTCATTTGTAAAGTGGAGATAATAACATTTTTGTTATTGACCCCATAGAGCTATTATAAAGGAAGAGCTGTATAAAATATTATTCTATAAATATCAGTATTGGAAATGATAAAGAGGTTGTAGCAACGTAAGGGGAGAAACTCTGGGCCAGCACTTACCTTTAAAAACATTTTTAAATGAAAACATTTGCTTGATTACATGGTTTGATGGGGATATGATTGGGGATGTTGACTCTAAATGATCACTTCATTGCAAATTGTAATAATATGGAAATAGGTCTTGATCAATGATACATGTAAAATCTGGTGGAATTGCTCGTTGGCTCCAGGAGGGGATTAGGCAGAGGGGAGGGAAAGAACACAAATCATGTGGTCATGGGAAAATATTCTTAATTAATTAAATAAATAAATGAACCAAAAAAAAAAAAGAAAACATTTTTTCAATGGAAGACACTATCATCATCATCATCAACAACAATATGGAGTGTCAGTTATTTTGAGTGTGTCTTTAATCTGAAATTCCATGATTGGAAGGACAATGGGAAGTTTTGGAATGCCTTTCTTTTCTATAAAGGAAGGATTGTTTTTGAGTGTGCTTTGGTTTTTGCCAGACTAATTGCCTGGACAAAGGACATTTGGTCTTCCATAAAAATGTTCTAAATAGGTTGTTTAATTTTTGTTTTTGTTTTTTTGTCATTTTATATTTGACCAGTCCTCTATGGCATGCAAACTAAATTTGAGTCTAGCAACTGCTTAAACAATCTTCAAATCCATCCTACTCGGGTTGATAAAATTCTAGGCCACCTCTATAATGATAGTAAATAATATTTGTTTAGCACTTTATAGACATTATCTCCCTTTGAGCAGCATGAGAGTAAGTCCCATGAAGTCAAGATTTTCAGATACTCAAATGGCTATATGGTCTCCTGGATTCAAGAGTTCCCTCCAATAATGCAGATCAAAACCCATCTGTGTCTACTCATTTTATGTGACTTTTGCCAATGTCTTCCTAAAAGTTCATCATAGAGGGGCCAAGTGCTAGAGGCCTTCTTCATTTTCTTTTTTTTAACCCTTACCTTCATTTTAAAACCAATGCTATGTATTGATTCCAAAACAGAAGATTGGTAAGGGCTCAGCAATGGGGGTTAAGTGACTTGCCCAGGGTCACACAGTTCTGAGGCCACATTTGAACCCAGGACTTCTTGTCTCTTGGCTTGGCTCTCAATCCACTGAGCCACCTACCTGCCCCCAACCTTCTTCACTTTTGACTAAAATTTTAAGGGTACCACCAGTGGAGTGGTGTTGCAGGCACTCTGGTCATCTACCTATCATTCCTCCCTCTCCCCAAGAGACCAGTCCATCTTTCCTTTCTGTTATATCCCCTTCTGTTCTGTTATATATCAATTTTTAAAGATATCATATTCTTTAGAGTTCCTCCTTGTTGTTCAATTGTGTATGGCTCTTCTGGACCCCGTTTGGGGTTTTCTTGGCAGAGATACAGGAGTGGTTTGCTACTTTCTTCTCCAGCTCATTTTACAGATAAGAAAACCAAGTTAAGTGACTTTTCTAGGGTCATACAACTAGTAAGAGTCTGAGATCAGATTTGAATTCCTAAAGAAGTCTTCCTGACTTCAAGTTTGACACTGTGCCACCTAGTTTTGTACCTTTCTCTATGAGATGATCTTTAAATTTTTCAGAGGCAGTGTTATCCCAGTTCTTGCTGCCATCTAGCACTACCAGAAAAAGTATTTGCTTTGATGATTCCCTTGCTTTACTCTCATTTCTTTTCCTAATTTTTCTTCTACCTCTCTCTTCCTTAATTTTTTAAACCCTTATGGAGCTCTTCCAGGATTTCTTTTTGGATCTGACACCAATTCACATTTTCCTTTGAGACTTAGTCACCATAGTCACTTTTTATATCTTTTTTTACTGTTTAATTTATTTTTCCAGCCTGTTTCCTGACTTTTACCTTTATGCTAAAGTTAAGGTTCTGCTCCTGTGAGGGAGAGGATGCTTTCCTAAGGTTCTTGGGTTGGAGGCAAGAGGCAGGGCTGTTAGCAACAGGGCAGTACCAGGGCATGGGGTGCCTGGCTGCAGGGAACAGAAGTCTCACTGCTGGCCCGTTACTATTATTTCCTGGATACTGCCTGTGCTGGATTTCACTCTACTCTTACTTCAGTGAGACAGACCTTTCCTGTTGATCTTCTAAATTGTCTTGGGCTGAAAAATGGTTTCATCTCCTCCTTTTGTTGGGTTTGCTGCTCCAGAATTCATTTTGAGACATTTAAAAAATAATTGTTTGGAGGGGGATTTGGGAGAGTTTAGGGACTTCCTGCCTTATTCTACCATCTTGGCTCCAAAATATTTGTATTGGAGGGGAAAATGGGCCCTTATTGTGATGGGAAGATCATAATTAGCAAAAGAAGTTTGCAGTTCTCCACAAATCATCCAGCCCACATCTCTCCTGCTTTTCAATTCTTCAAATAGCTCCTCTAAGATTATTGTGGTTCTTAGCTGTTAACAGGAACCCATGCACAGACATAAAGGGGGTTAAATGAATCTCTAGCCTTAAGTCATACAGTGATATGTGACATGGGAATCTGAATCGGCACCAGTCAGTCAATAAAAGCACAAATTGAATCAGAGTTTGTAGCATTCTGGTGGCTACCTGACTAGGAATAATAGTTTGCAGCATTTTCCCCATTAAATGAGTTATAGCTCACCCTGTTTTGGATGTGACTTCTAGTCCCTACACTATATACAGCAGATGACCCTAAAAAGGCCAGGTAGCTAGATAGATGACTCCCCAAAGACAGCATCTCAGTGACTATGAGGGCAACAGAAGCCCCAACAGATAGGACAAAATGCTCAGCAAAGAGATTATTGATTAATTGATAGATTGCCTAGAGTAGCAGCTGACTCTAAGGAGGCTAGGCAGTAGATGGTAGCCCCGTGACTTTAATGATATCAGAAAACCCCTGAAAGTGTTGTGAAGTACTTAGCACAGAGATTCTGTGATCAGCAGCAAGGAACAGCAGGATGATTTCATCAGGGGCCATCGACAACTCTTCGGAGTCAGAGGCAGGAGTAAGGCTGAGCCATCATGTGTTCCTGGCATATGGCCCTTCCCACATGCTTCTTGGCTACATGGGTATCCTCCATGCATGTTTCCTGGTCACATGTCTTGTTATATGTGAGTCCTCCTTCACTGACTGTTTTAGGGTGACACATGGAGGAGCATTCTTCTTGCTGAGGGGGGTACAACTTATTGTCACTGTTTGCTATACTACTTGACTAGATGTCTTCTGTCTTGAACTAATGTGTCTTTTTGGTCAGCTGGGAAACAGAAATGCATCAATGAGGATTTATAAATTATGATTAAAAACAAACCTTACCTTCCATCTTAGGATTAATACTGTGTATTGGTTCTAAGGCAGGAGAACGGTAGGGGCTAGGCAATGGGGGTTAAGTGACTTGCCCAGGGTCACACAGCTAGGTAGTGTCCGAGGCCAGAATTGAACCCAGGACCTCCCGTCTCTAGGCCTGACTCTCAATCCACTGAGCCACCCAGATGCCCACTATACACTATGATTTTGATTGGGTCTTGACCCTTAGGATGCTTTGACCCTGGAGCCAGTTTCATCCCTTGCATCCTCAGTGTAGACATTATATTCATGTTTCCTTTATAGGATTTAAATGCTAATTGTCCTGTTTAAACTGATTATAAAGATTTACAGTTGTTTTATAATATATTGCTGGCCATGCCTTTGATTTATTTGATATTGGGTCCTTAGGAACAAAACTCCAATTACAATATTGCCCCTTTGGGGAAAACACAATCTGCTTCATGACAATCCATTTCATGACAGTTCCCAAGAGCCCATTATTGGCAGGATTGGAGAACTGCCTGTACTGTAGCCAGACTAGCCGAAGAGCTACATGTATTAAAATTACTGGTGTTTTAAAACTGCATAATGGTAGCCATTGACAGCCAATATTTTAAGATAGTGAATGACTTGCTATAAAAAATATATTGTCCAATTGATTGTAGAAGAGACACTTTTTCATTGCCCACGTTAAGTCGTATTAGCTTACTTTTAGGAAGAGCTAAGGTTCAAGTGAGTGATATTCTGTTCCTTTTCCCTTACACAACTTGAACACAATTGATGGTATGACTTTAACTTGACTTTATTTGCGTGTGTTGTGGTGTTTGGTGTAATGGCTCTCTCACACGCAGTTGCATTTTGGGTTTCTTCTAAAATCAGCTCATTCCTCTCCTGGTAGGGGCTGTTGATTGAAGACTGCCAGGGCACTGCAGAGAATTTGCCATATTGACTACAGGATCCCAAAGGGCAACAATCTATTGAACATGAACTATCGGACTTCTGTTTTCTCTGTGCCCAAGTCCTCCGGCAACTGGCATGACCTAGCACATGAGGCTTTGCCCAGGACACAGAGCAGAGAGAAATAGATGGCTGCACAGGGACAGCTGCCCTAAAGCTGCCCTGCCTCCCTCTGAAGAGTTATCATCTAGCACACGGTCACCCCCTCCTTCCAGACCACACATCTGATCATCGAAGAACAACCAGACACTGTAAGACACACTATTCCTAACGTGGAACGTGCACTACTCTTAGAACTAGAAGATCTTGAATTCCAAATCTGTCTGTTACTACAGTTGGTTAAATTACTTCACATTTGAGGGCTTGGCTTTCTCACCCATAAAATAAGAGGGTTGAACTGGATGCTTTCTAGTTCTAGACGGCCAGCCCTACCCCTATGATATAGGATCCTTTCAGATGTCTAAGTCATGAAGACCTATTCCTGACAGTTAAGAAAGGACCAAAACACGTCAATGGCTCACATTTCCTAAGTGCTTTAGAGTTTGCAAACTACTTTTCTCACAATAACCCTTCAAAGTGGCCAGAAGATAGTTTGTTATTTTCATTTTACTAATGAGAATCTGAGACTAAGCAAGATTGAGTGACCTACGAAGGCTCACACAGCTGCTGAGTGTCAGAGATGGGATTTGAACCCAAGCTTTCCTTTCTTTCCTGAGTCTGATTTCCTTGCTTTTCCTACTGTGCTTCCTCTCAGAGGTGCAGACCGATGGCATTCAGGGACTGAGGGCTCAGACTCTTTCTGCTACTGGTGATGCTGCAGAATCATCATCATCATTTCAGGGTTCAACTTTTATGCTTGGATCTTTGACCTTGCTGCTTACCCAGGACCCCACATAACAGGTAGATGGCAGAGGGTCGGGGCTTGGAGGCTCAGTTCATTCCATTCCTCTTAAAAATGTCCGTGTTGGAAATGAACTCAGAAGTTACCAGAAGCAATATCCAGGTTTATTGGTTTGCAACCAGAGGCTTTCCAGGCAGGTGTCTCTAAAGCGCTATAGGGCTGATTCCTGCTCATACTTCAGCCTACATCAGGTAAGGCAACCTGATGGCAAAAATGATGAATTCCTAATCAGAGAGAGGCCCTGGTGAATAAAGACCCTCATAAAATAGCACCATGGGTAGGGAAATAATTAGCCAGCCTCCCCCTAAAAGGAAATAAAATGATTGGTAATAAAATGTCTTACAGCTAAGACAAAATCACAGTCTTTTTCTCCAGGAAAATTCCCTTACATAAATGCAGGTCAGAAGCTCAGTTCTCACTTAATCATACAATTTTGGTGTTAGAATGGACTTTAGAAACCATGTAGCACACTTTACCCCCATTTGTAGATCACAAAACTGAGGCCCAACAAAGCTATTATATATACCTAAGGTCCCATAAATTGTCAATGGGAGAGCCAAGATTTAGAACCCAGGTCTTCTAACTTCTTGTTCAGTGTTCTCTCCACACTACCTGTCTTCCACTATTAGATTACACATTCTTTGGTGGTAGTAACATTCAAAAAGGGATTGAATCTCCTACTTCGCTTGCCTCTTAGAAGATCATCCACTCCAACTGCCTCATTTTACAGATGAGGAAACCAAGAGCTAGAGAAAGGAAATGATTTGCCTCCAGGTATCAGGAGATTGGGAGCAGAGAACTGTATCTTATCATTCTTTGTGTAGGAAAGTTCACTTCATAGCTGGGGGAGCAGGTGGAGATTGATTGGGAGAGCCCAATTGCAACGTCCAAGGATTATTTGTGGATACCACAAAATATGGGTGATGATTCTTTTTATAAGATAATAACCGCTAATGACAAAAGCAGCTTTAGGGTAGAGACGGTATGATAGGAGAGCTAATGGTGATGCTGACTGTGCATTAACATGAGGTTTGATTGAATGATGGAAAAAGCCAATGATGTCAAGACCCACCGTGATATCAGTGGAAGGGAGGTTGCCTTCTTCATATCATGTTGGGTATGTTGGAGGAACTATTTGTGACTCTTCCAGGACATCCACTATGCTTCTAGGTTTATGGCTTCATTGTTTGATTATCCCATGGACATATGCCAGTATAGAACAAATAATGCCAATAACTCTAAGATCAGGGGCAGTCCAGCATGCTTGTCTGAATTGTGATATGCAGCTAGACTTGGCTGTGGTTCCCATTCCTGAAGGACAGTGTTTGAGTGAAGGGCAAAGTTGGGCATCCTGGAACCAAGACTTGGGTCATGTTAATCATGAGTCCCCATTGGAAAAATGCAACACTCTGTGTGTGTGTGTGTGTGTGTGTGTGTGTGTGTGTGTGTGTGTGTGTGTGTGTTTGGTTCTATAAATCATAGAGCTCCACTAATGATTTCAGGCTTCATGGGAAATTTCTAGCTTTGGGGCTAAATAAAAACAAAGTAGGGATACATTGAAAAGAACCTGAACCTAGGATCAGAAGGTCTGGATTTGAGTGTGGACTTGAGCAAGACTACAATTCTCTGAACCCACTCCCTCTACTCTTAAAAGGAAATAATTATCTTTTCACTTATCTGACTATTTGTTAGGTTTTTGTGAGGAATTGCTCTTAAAAACTTAAAAGCCCATATAAATGAGAGTTAAACATTATTATTATGTGGCTTTTCCTGTGGCTGTGCTCTCTTATGTTGTGTGTGCCCCAATAAACGAAGTCTTGCAAGTCAAGCCATGCTGAAAACTGCCTGAGACCTTAGACAANAGAGAGAGAGAGAGAGAAAGAGAGAGAGAGATAGAGAGAGAGAGAGAGAGAGAGAGAGAGAGAGAGAGAGAGAGAGAGTGGGGGTGAGATACCCTTTAAAATCACACCCAATGTGTACACATAGTACCGCTTTCCATTTTGTGCTAAGATAAACAGCATAACACTGGGTACTCCCATTAGATATTCCTTCATTAGGATGTGAGCCCCTCAAGATCATGAATTATCTTTTGTTTTTCTATATATCCTCAGGAATTTAGCACAGTGACTGGAACATAATAGGTGTTAAATGAATGTTTAGTGACTGAATACTTGAATGCTCCAATATGTAATGGATTCTCAATCCCATTGATGTGGGACTTTGTCCAAGGATAGATTACAACCTATCTCTGCCTAGTCATCCAGGGTGACTCATCCAGAATTTTTTCTTTTCTTTTCTTTCTTTCTTCCTTCCTTCCTTTCTTTCTTTTTTTCTTTAACTCTTACTGTCTGTCTTAGAATCAATACCGTGTACTGGTTTCAAGGCAGAACAGTAAGGGCTAGGCAATGGCGGGGCAAGTGACTTGCCCAGGGTCACACAGTCAGGACTTGTCTGAGGCCAGTTTTGAACCAAGGACCTCCCATCTCTAGGCCTGGCTCTCAATCCACTGAGCCACACCGCTGCCCTCATGTTTGTTTGTTTTTTCAATAAAACATTGATTTATTTCTGAAAGACAATAGAAAAAAGATTAGCCACAATGGGTCACTTATTCATTCATATGCTCATTCATGTTCACACATATTGCATTTTACCAATGGAGACTGATCATAGGAGTTTAGGGTATTAGCTGGGATTTCAGAGGCCATTTAATCCAACTCCATCATTTTATAGATAAGGACCCCAAGGTTTATTGAGGTTAGATGACTTGCCTAAGTTCATGTGGATAATAACATCAGAGGCAGGATTCAAACTCAAATCCTCTGACTTAAGAGCCAGTGCTCTTTCATTGTGTACCACACTGCCTCTTGCAGCATGATACGCCTTTGAAGTTGTGGTCAGCATCCCAAATCCCTGGAGAGTTTCTTTGGATCCTCGTACAGAAGGTTTCAGGACCTGGTAATCTCACCCCTTAAGTGAAGACAAATATCCAGTTACTTAACACTTCCCCCTCTTGTTGGCAATGTCATGGCAAGAGAGCAGTTGTCTGTGGGCATATTCATATGTACCCCCATTGGAATGGCCTCTTAATCTTCATCCTCAATTGGGTACTTTTCCCAGACTTCCATTTCCCACCATCTTGAGTTTCAAGGGTTTTGTTCCTGCCACTTATCTTGAGTTGCTGATGTTCCCAGTATTCCTAGCTCTGTTTTATGCCATGTGACTCTATAATCACATTATAAGTAATTTGTGATCTAGAAACCTCAGTTTATTCATATGTAAAATGAAAGTTAAAATATTAAATTAACCTTCTCGTGGTGCTGTTGTAAGAAAGCTGCTTTATAGGTTGTGATGAGCTATAGATGTGAGCTGGTATAACAAAGACTTCCATTATTTGGACTTTGATTAATGCTTCTGTGAAGCTGTCTTTATCCTAGTCACACTGCACGTGCCAGCTCGGAGATGCACCCAATCCCACCTAAGCGCACATTCTAGAACAGCGTTGACCAGGGACCCTCCATGTTCTGTGAAGCAACATAAATTACATTTGTACTAAAGACTCCAATGGGATTCGCCATTTAAAGCTAAGTTCCATTTACTTTAGAAATTGGCAAATGTTCTTGCAGTACATTAACTTTTCATTCTGTTAGAACTCAGGCAGGACTGAGACGGGATCTGAGGGTCAGCCAAGGGACAAGAATATAATGACTCGGAACAGCACAAAGCATCGAGTGGTAGCCACCATGATCCAGACATAATGGGCATAGCGAGTTTCTTCTATGAAGGAATGACAGCCCCTATAAATCTTGGGGAAAAGAGATGGATAAAAGTCAGGCTGCAGTTTGGTGAAAGGAATTGGTGGTGTTTGGCCCAGAAATAAGGTTCCTTAACATTTCCTCAATCCTCCCAGGATCCGTAATTTTGTCGGTATGACTTTGCCTTCCATCAGTGACAATTATCCTGTCCCTTTACTTTGATAACTAGTCTTCGGTGGCTAAAAACTGTATCACCCCATGGCCAACCTTCACTCAATAAACACATCAACAGGATCAAAAGTTTGTCGATTCTCCAGCGTCTGCCAGAGTTGGGGCTCCACTGTTATAGGCTGTGAGACCTCAGGGTCCCCTTGAAGCCAGGATAAGGCTTCAGAGTGGAACTTGGTGGGATACACTTGGTATCTATGATGTTATGCAATGAGGAAAGTGTCTGTTCAGTTAATTACTCTCTAAGGACACAAGAGAACCCAACCATTGGAAATGGGCTTTAAGCTGGAGCGGGAGACCATTTAGTGAGGAAAAAGTCAAGACAGTGCAACAAGTATTTATTTGCTTGTTTTTAAAATTATAAATTTAATAACCATCAATGAAAACAAATAAAACAAATGTACAAAATAAGGAATGCAGTCCTACATGAAGCCATAAATATATATATGTATATATATGCACCTTACATTTTAACAAAGTAGAATCAAACACATAACAAACTAATAGAAGATATACTTGCTCTGGGTCCCTGTCCAAATCTGTCTAAAGCACCATTAGCCTGGGCTTTCTTTTCTTTCTTTAAAAATAAAATCTTGCTCTTTTCATTTTCTTATGGTTTTGCCAATCTCACTCTACATCGCTTCATCTAAGTCTCTTCCTATCTGTTCATACTTTTCACATCTCACAACACCATAATGTCATTAATATATTATCATTTCCTCCAAACATTCTCTTATCATTGGACATATGGGTTGTTTCCAGGGTGTTTTTTTTTTGTTTGTTTGTTTTTGTTTTTTAAGGTTTTTTTTTAGGGTTTTTTTTGCTATTACAAATAAAGCAGCCATAGACATTTTTATACAGCTAGCTCCTTTTTTTGTTCCTTTTCATTATATCTTTAGGATGCACTCCCAGCAATGGGATCACTGGCTCAAAAGGAATGATGCGTTTGCCACAAGTACATAGTAAGCACACATTAGGCCCCTAGCGCTATACTAGAGACTGTGAAGGCTATAAAAGGGCTAATGTGGTCCCTTAACTCAGAGAGCAGAAGGGCCAAGCAGTGGGGAGGAGGTGGGCACGGGAAAGCCAGAAGCTTACTACTTGAGAAGAGACTTGCGCAGCTTGCAGGGGGTGGGGTGTAAGGAGAACATGAAAGCCACCTTCAAGCGTTGGCAGGGCTGCCATGTTGGTTGGGGCAGGGGAAACACACTTGCATTACTTGGCACCAAGGGCAGCACAAGGAGCGACATCCTCTGCACAAAAGCAGATTTTGGCTCTAAAGAAGGAAGCCTACCAATGTGGGCTGTCCAGAAATAGTATAGGCTGCCTCAGGAGGTAGTGGGATCCCCATCCCGGGCGGTCTTTATGCAGAGGCTGGATAGCCACTCGCCAGGGAAGATGTAGAGAGGATTCCTGCTTAAGGAAGGATCAGACGAGATGACCCCTTCCAACTCGGAGATTCTGTAAGGAACAACAGGTGAGACAAGGTATACATGCGGTAAACAAGCAAGGAACAGTGTGAAAGAGGTAAGGTGGGGGCCCCCAGCATTATGATCAACCACACACAGATTCTGGGTATCGATCACAGGAAGGCAGCAGGGTGTAAGGTCAGGGTGGGGGCTGAGAAATGAGCACTGGTTACCAAGTCAGAGGATCCAAGTTCAAATCATGATTCTATCCCTTCCTACTGGTGTGACTTTGGGCGTGTCACTTCACCTAGTTGGGACTTAGTTTTTCCTTCAGTAAAATTAAGGAGGTGATCTCTGGGGTCTGTTCTAGCTTTAAATCTGTACTTCTTTACAGAAAGCATTGTACTCAGTGCCAGGTGATTAAAAGAAATAAAGGGGCACGAGAGAACCCAATCACATGCCAAACACATCATCCACCATCATGCCCATACTTGAGAGCTTGTCAACCCTCCGGGGTCTGCTGAATTGGAGCCCTAGTGTTGGAGACCTCGAGACTCCAGGATTGAAGCCAGGATAGGGCTTTGGAGTAGAACTTGGTAGAATATAATTGGTGTATATGACTATCTGATGAGGAGGAAAATGTCTGTTCAGTTAATTACTCTATTTCAAATGAGTTTTAAGCTGCAGTGGGAGATCGCTCGATGAGGGAAAAATCAAGATAATGTAACAAGTATTTATTATTGCTTATTTTTTAAGTGATAAATTTAATAGCCACCAATGAATATCATCAAATGTAAAGAATAATGAGGACAGTTCTTCATGAAGCCATACATGTATATATGTGTGTGTGAATATATATATATATATATATTCACACACACATACATGTAACATATACAACTCTCACAAAAAAATCTTAACCTAGTTGGAAAACTAGGACTTGGGCCTCATTAGCTTGGGCAAAACAAGAGGTAGAAGCCAGCCTTTAATGTTTTTAAAGGAATTGATGGTGTTCAGCTGAGAAGGTAGAAAGCTAATGAGTTTCCAAATGTTTATCTATTTCTTCCAAACTCCACTTAAATGTGATTTTATTGATATAGTCACTCTCTTTCTAGGAGTCTTCATGAGTTAGTCTGGTCAGGCTGTTTAGGGTTTAACAATCATTCTTTTATTCTAATCAGGAACTCTTTTTTCAGAAATGTTATCTACAACCTGTGTAAGTACTGGTCTTGGATTCAAATGATGCCCACAACAAGTCACTTTAATCGTTTTATTTTGGTTCTTTCATCTATGAAATGAGATAGTTGGACGCAATGATCCCTTCTTGTTCTAAATCTTTGATCCTCTGTCTTTGAGTAAGTCAACACCTCTCTCTCTCAGGCTGTTTACTTGTGTATAAAATGAAGAGAGTTGAATTGAGAGACTATCCTTAAAGTTCATAGACCATGCTGAGACCCAGAGCAAGGAAATGACTACCCCAAAGACATAAATAGCAAAATGGCAGAACTCAGATTTGAACCTGGATTCTATAACTCTAAATCAAGTACTTTTTCCTCTGCACTGGGGATCCTCTCAGGTCCATTAGAGCTCTGTACCTGAGTGATTTTGTAGAATCATAGAATTTAGAAGTAGAAAGGTCCTTGGAGATCATAGGATCATAGATATAGACCTAGAAAAGCACCTTAGAGGTCGCTGAAGTCAACTTCTTCCTTTTGCAAAAGAGGAAATTCCCCCATTAAAATGTAAGCTCCTTGAGGGAAGGAACTTGTTTTTCATTTTTATTCTTTCTTCTACAGTGCCTAGATATGGTACCTCATGCACAGAAAGTACCTAATGAAACTTGGTTGATTGAACTGAGGCTAAAGGAGATTTGACTTGTCTGTGGTCTCACTGATTGAAAGTGGCAGAGCCACTATCTGAACCCAAATCCTCATTCTCAAGATCTCAGACCCTATCCATTGTACCAGGCAGCCTCGATGCCTGGCAAATAGCCGGTACTCAGTAAATGCTTTATTGGCTGAATAGTCTAGTCCCCTTATTTTATAGATGAGGAATCAGACCAG
The DNA here is from genome assembly GCF_016433145.1 of Gracilinanus agilis. Classification (NCBI taxonomy): domain Eukaryota; kingdom Metazoa; phylum Chordata; class Mammalia; order Didelphimorphia; family Didelphidae; genus Gracilinanus; species Gracilinanus agilis. The sequence goes on from NC_058134.1 coordinate 44,215,373, forward strand.
TAAGGTTCACCTCCCTCCCTCTAGTTCAGTTCTGTCTCAAGTGAGCCCAAGTTGAGGCACAGGGGAAACCTACTGATGAAGTGGACATGAAGTCAAGAGAGCTGGCAGACTGGAATTTGTGCCCCATAGGAGTGCTGTCTGATTAACTAACTTGGAAGTTGTGAGGGTGCCTGGTGAAGGTGGATCATGCATCACATCAGAATGGAAGTCAGTGGTGCATGACTAACATTGTAAATGGGAAAGGTCAGCAATATTCTGCACAATAAATTCCAAATTCTGTAAAACGGTTAGAAGTACACAGTTCAGAGAAAACAGAAATACCCATCTTTCTTTTCTTTCTTCCCTAAGTGAACTGGAAGCTGCTCTTCCCTCCCGATTTAAAGTTGCTACCGACTTTAAAGGTACAGCTAAAAGCTTTGCAAAGTGCTGAACATAAGGATGAGAAATGAAGTGGAAAGGACCCAGGATGAGATGTCAAGGGGATCTGAATTGGAATCTCTACTTAGTTGCTGACCGATTCCTTAGGCAAGGCAAGTCACATTTCCAGGGTTCAATTGCCTCAATAGTAAAAAGAGAAGTTTGGACAAGGTCAACTCTATGTTCCCTCTCAGGTCTGAATCTATGAATCTGTTTATTTGTGGGTTATTTCTTATTTATTCTCCCACAATTCTTAATTGACAGAAGTAATTTCACAATTCCCGGGCCACCAAGATCCTTTGGATTGTTCTGAGAAATCCTTTCCCTTTGTGTACCCCCATACACTTCTGCTATGAATGCTTATATTGCTTGGATAACCTGGGAGCCAACAATTCTAGTCATTTTTATAAAATGGTAGACCATTAGACTTTTACCACCTGCCCTGTCTCCACTACCATACTGTCATCTGGCTTACTGATACTCCCTAGGAACAACTGGACCTTGCCATCTGCCCTGTTTCTCTACTATTAAGAATGTCAACCCTTTCTTTCTGTAGTTTCCTCCAATTGGAATGGGAGCTCCTTAAGAGTAGAGATTTTCACAATTTTTCGATATGTATCCTTAAAGCTTAACATAGTGACTGGAACACAGTCATATCTAAATAGGTACTTTTCATTCATTCATTCACTCATTCACTCATTAACTCATTCATTCATAAGACAATTTGAGCTCCTTTTGAAGAGTTCAGGAGCTCATGTTGCTTATTGCCTATTTACAGAGAGAAGACAGCATGATACAATGGAAAAAGTCCAGGACTTGAAGTCAAGAGAATCTGGGCTCTAATGACAGCTCACATTTATATGGCTAGTTAAGGTCCACAAAGCACTTCACAGATATTTACATCATTTAATCTTCACAACAACCCTGTGAGGGAGATGCTACTGTAATTCTTGTTTTACCATTTAAGAAAGTGAAGCTCAGAGTGATCAATAGTTTTAGGTGGGACACACAGCTAGTAAGTGTCAGAGGCTGAATTTGAACTCATATCTCTCTTGATTCCAAGTCCAGCGCTTTCTCCATTATAACATGCTGCCTTTCATCTATTAACTGTATGGATATAAGCAGGTTGCTTAAACCCTCCAAGCATCAGTTTTCCTATCTATAAAATTGGCATAATAATACCTCTATTTATTTTACAGAGTTGTGAGGATAAGATGAGATGATTTACAAAGGGTGCTTTGCACACTTTAAAGTCCTTAGTAAGGACTCTATGATTGAAGAACAAGGGCAAGGCAAATGGATCAAATGAATTGCCCAGCATCATACAGCTAGGATGTGTCTGAGGCTAGACTTGAACCCAGATTCTCCCATCTCCAAGCTTGTTGCTCTATCTACTATGCCATCTATTTCTCTGTGGCCAAACAAACAGGGATTTGGAAGTGGCCATGGTAAAGAACCTTATTGGACTGGAAATACATTGGAAAAGGCTGAGAAGGATGGTTCTGAAAACAAGGAACTTAATAAGCAAATCGCCAAGTCCCTTATTTCCCTAATTTGAGTCTCACTTATCCTTGGACTCTTGGAACTCTCCAAACTGGGTGCCAATTACCTAATTTGGAGGGATGTGTTTTTAGTTGTTTACAAGGAGGTGTGGAGTAAATATTTATGATGCTTGTTTAGCAAATGGAGTGGAAATTACAGTTGCCTTTACAAGGAGTGGCTTATGCGTCACAGCTTTGCTCCATTAGCATTCTCAGAGGTGACAGTTTTGATTGTTAAATAAGCCATTACATGGTGAGTGTGTGTTGGGGGGGGGAATATGGGTAACAGGAAGAACTACATTCAGTGGTCGCTTTAAAGGCATCGTGCCCCCAAAGTGAGCCCATTTTGAAAGAATAAAAAGGACAGAAACTCGGTGTTTGAAGGAAAAGTTGATCTATTGTGTCATCTGACCAACATGTTTTCTGAAAAGAAAGATGCTATTAAGGTTGGTTGTTTCACAGAAACCAGTATGCTACATGTCCCAGCTACTGATTCAGTCAACACACTGTCCTTATTGGCCTTACTTCATAACATTTCGACAACTCTCTCCTGATACTGTAAATTCATTCTGTCAAAAATCCATAACTGTGCTGCCTGAAGGTTCCCAGGAGGTAGTTCCAGACTCAAGATCTGCCTAGTTGAACGAGCAAATCCAGATATAGCTGATGGGGATCACTATAAGTGGGATTGGTATAGATAAAAAATAGTGCATTAAAGGTGCTCAAAATGCTTTGAAGATATAGAAGAAATGATGGTTCCTTAACCCCTGGGCATACCCCTTTCTCAAATTCTCCCAAACCATTCACCATATTAGCCTTAGTTTCTTCCTCCTGAATCCTCTCTAACATAGACCATTCCTCTCCCTTCTCTTCCCTACCTTTCTTTTTCGCTCCTTCATTTCCTTCCCCTTTCATTCTATTCTGTTCCCTTAGCTTTCCTTTCTTACATTTCTTTTCCTTTTGGGAGCAAGAGGGACTGTGTTTGGATCCCACCAAGTTCTCTAATTCCAAAGTTAGGGTTATTTTCTATAACCTTCCTTGCTGGGAAAGGGCCTCAAAGGTTCTAGAATCACAGGCTTTTAGAATTAGAAGGGAGCTCAGTAGTCATTCTGTCCAACCCATACTCAAAAGGAAACTATACAGAGCCCAACACCATCCAAAGTAGTCCATTCCTTCTACTTTTAAATATGGTTTTCATGGTCTCTAGTCTAAATGACTTACTTCTCTACTCCTCCCCTCTGAAGCTAAACAGAATAAGTCTAAATCAGTTTCCACATGATGAACCTTCAAGTCTTCTCTTCTCCATGCTAGGCATCCTTAGTTCCTTCATAAGAATTTCATGACATGGGCTGGGAGCTGGGAGATGGAACTTAACTAACTCGGTTGTCCTTCCCTGGACAAATAGGTTATCGAATACAATCCATACCTGAAGAGAACTCCCTTCTACCAATCCAGGGAAGTGGCCATTGTTCTTCCACTTGAAGATCTCCAGTAATGAGAATCTCACCATCCTTGAGGAAGCTCGTTTAACTTTTAGACCTCTTTAGTGATTAGAACATTTTTCTTTTCTTTCTAGAATATGTTCCTATATAACTGCTATGCATTGTGTCTAGTTTTATACTTAGTGGCCAAGCAGAACACTTAAAACAACAACAAATAATAGTAATAATAATAATAATAATAATTACAATTATTATTATTATTATCATTAGTAGTAGTAGTAGTAGTAGTAGTAGTAGTAGTAGTAGTAGTAGTAGTAGTAGTAGAAGTAGTAGTAGTGGCAGTAACAATAGCAACTAACATTTATGTAGCATTTAAGGTTTCCCACCCAAGCACTTTGCAAATGTCTCATTTGATTCCCATGACAATCCTGGGTGGTAAATGTTATTGTTATTTCTACTTTACAGATGAGGAAACTGAAGCCATCAGAAATATCTCAGACCATACAGCTAGTGTCAAGAGATCAGATTTAAACTCAGGTCTCTCTGACTTCAGGTCCAGTGCTGTATCTGCCATGCCACATAGCTACATCAATCTCTCCTCCATAGGCAGCCCTTCTTATTATTAAAGCAGTAATTATGTACCCAACTTCCCCTGATGTGGAAGAAACACACCCCATCCAAACTTTTTTTTCTTCTCCAGACTAAATCATCCCCCATTCAACTGCTCCTTGCTAACCTGGTTCCCCTCCTGAGATTGTGTTCCAGTTTATCAGCATCATTGACAAAAGGGGCAATAAATCTGGATACAAATGGAATACTTCTGATATGGTCTTTCTAAGGCACAACAGAGTGGGTCTAACATCTTCCTCATTCTGGGCACTGATTTTTTTAAATAAAAACCCTTACCTTCCACTTTAGGATCAATACTATTTTTAGACCCAAGGCAGAAGAGCGGTAAGGGCTAGGCAATGGGGGTTAAGTGACTTGCCCAGAGTCACACAGCTAGGAAGTATCTGAGGCAAGATTTGAACCTAAGACATCTCCTGTTCTCTAGGCTTGGCTCACAATCCACTGAGCCATTTAGCTGCTCCCAGCACTGATTCTTTTCATTGAACCTTGGATCACATTAATGTTTTCAGGCCACCATGTCACATTGCTGATTCACATAAAACTAGACACTTTCCATTTCCCCTATCCTGTGTTTATTCAGCTGATTTGTTTTAAACCCAATTTAACCCAACTTTGCACTTGTCTCTATTACATTCCTTTCTTTCAGGTTCAAGTGTTTTTCACTATTTTTCCTCATCTGTATTTGATCCAAACAGAATTTGGACTCCCTACTAGCTCTAATCATCTGTGGATATCTAAAATCCTATTACTCTTCACCCAAATGGGCATCCTCAAGTTGGACTTTGATTCTACACTCTTGCCCTTGGGTGAGTCTTTATTGATTCTCCCATCCCCTGCCTGCCCCTTCTCTCCCAAATTATCTTGCATTGAAATACTTTGTATTTGTATTCATCTATTTTATATTTATACTATATTGATTTATGTAAATATTTGTCTCCTTCATTAGAATAACAGATCCTTGTGAGTAGGGATGGGTTCATTCTTTGTACATGTATTCCCAGTACTTATCAAAGTACCTGGTACACTTAATAAATACTGGCTGTACTTATAACTTATGCTATATATTTATATCCATCTAGATAACATTGTACTAAATTTCTATTCAATAAATCTAACCAAATGAATGTATATCAATTAAGTTCATTCAGGTAGGTGCCAATTACCAAGCCTACACAGGATGGAGAAATTCATATATAAAAAGTTCAACACAGAAAGTTCTGGAAAAGGGAAAGGGCTACTTAATGCAGGAGAAAGAAGGCACATCTAGAACAGTCACTTTACTGCAAGAAAGGCTAGACCCTCATAAAACAGGGGTTTATTTTTTTCAGACAACAGAAGTCATCCACCTAAAAATAAACTGCCTACCATGTGTAAGGCTCTGTGCTAGGGGGTACAAAGAGGAGTAAGATGTTGGTCTTGTCTTCAAGGAGTTTATATTCTAATTAGGGAAATATAACATAAACATTTGAAAAAAGACATGACCACATAGGACTTAATCATCAGCTCTAGGCAACAAGAGATATTACAGGACCTTTGATCTGGATCTGAATGGATCTTAGAAGCCATCTAGCTCTCATTTTATAGCAATCCTCTCATTTTATGGAGGAGAAGACTGAGGCCCAGAGCAAAAAAGTGATTTGCCCAAGGTCACAAGCATAGTAAATGACAATGGCAAGATTTTCTGACTCCAGAGGCAACATCCTTTTCACCATTCCATGTGTTATGAACAATTGTCAACTAAATGTCAGAGTCAGTAATTATTATAGGAAATTAGAAACAGGAAAAATCACTTTTTTTGGGCCTGGGAGTTCAAAAAGTCAATTCCATCTATCAAGTGATACAGAAAGAAAACCCAAGTAAAGTAGGTTAAGAACTAATCTAGAAGGTCCTACCAAACCCAAATGGCATTGAGTTCAGATGTGGCGACAGACTCATCTACCTATCATTCCAGACCCAGCCTAGCTGATTATTATTTGGTTCATCACTAGGAACTTGACCACCAATCTACTAAGGCATACAAAACTTTCATTCTGCAGCTGGTAAAGGGAGTACTCATCCAGATGAAACTGTAGTCTTTTCTGGAACAATTAAGTAATTAGTAGCAAACTTAAAACATACTTGAACACCCAGGGAAAAGCTCAAATTCTTCGGAACCCTCCCAGCTCTCTGTTTCTGCATACCACCACTGACATCACTTCAAAGAGAGCCTAGAGAAGGGAGTGAGAAAAGCAAGGAAGCCACCTTGCCTCCCCACATCAATCAGTCCACCTATACTCACCAGATGGACATATTTTATTATTAATATCTTCTAACTCTCAATTACCATTTTATCACTTTATGATATTATTCTTTCTCACTCTGTAATGTATGATAAAACTATTTTAATCCTGTCTACATCACTAATATATCAATGAATTAATACACTAGTGTCCCTTTGAGTATAATAAATTAAATATACTCAGGTTATATTGCTATTATTTCACTGAGGATTGTGAGGATACAATAGAATATATAGAATATAATTTTTCAAAGAGCTTTAGAAATGAAGAAAAATAGGAAATGATTGTGTAGTTATATTATTTGCTTTTTTAAAAAAGCCTTACCTTCCTTGGGGCAGCTGGGTAGCTCAGTGGATTGAGAGCCAGGCCTAGAGACAGGAAGTCCTAGGTTCAAATCCGGCCTCAGACACTTCCCAGCTGTGTGACCCTGGGCAAGTCACTTGACCCCCCATTGCCTACCCTTACCACTTTTCCACCTATAAGTATATATACAGAAGTTAAGGGTTTAAAATTTAAAAAAAAAAGCCTTACCTTCCATCTTGGAATCAATACTATGTATTGGTTCCAAGGCAGAAGAGTAGTAGGGTTAGGCAATGGGGGTTAAGTGACTTGCTTAAGGTCACACAGCTGGGAAGTGTCTGAGGCCAGATTTGAACTTAGGACTTCCCATCTCTAGGCTTGGCTCTCAATCCACTAAGCTAGCCATCTGCCCCCATATTATTTGCTTAGATTCTTTCAACTATTGGTTTTCTACCAATTAGAATAAGTGCTCTGTCTGTGCAGGATATTCTATCCTAAATTGTAAGAGTTTTCCCAAGTTCATATTGACCTGGTAAACTCAGAGCTTTATCTAAATCTTTAATTCTTTCATCCTTATTTCCCAGAGTCATAGAATCATACACACACACACACACACACACACACACACACACTCATCACCCACATCCAGCCACACATTTAAGCACATACACAGTCATACTCACACACACATAGCACTAATGGCTCCTGTTGCCTTTTTAAGCCCTTGGCCTGACACTTAAAGTCTTTGGAAAACTGATTTTTATATACACCTTCCCAGTCTTATTTCATATGGTTCCTCTTCATGTATTCTTCATACCAGTAAAATGGGCCTGAGAGCTCTTTCCTTCTCCAGTCCTAGGTCTACACAAGTGTTTCCCTCTCTCTCATGTCTGGAAGTCACTTCCTCGTCCTCCAGGTGTAGAATTGCTAGCTTCCTTCAGAAACCAACACAGATTTCCCTCTTCCTTTAGGATCTCCATGGTACACAGTACTAACACTCTTTCCCCTGGAGCTAAATCACCTTGCCTATTCTTTCTAGTTACTTCTTTCTTTGTGTGTTGTATCATACCATTGAATGTAAACTCTTTGGAAGCAATCTGTTTCCGTTTTGACTGTGTATACTTAGCCCATGGTATGGTGTTTTTTATGTAGTAAATGTTTAATAAATGTTGTTTGAAATTATTTGAATCCTGCAGTTCTAAAGCTGAAAGGTACCTGCTCAGCTCTTCAGAGAGGTGGGAAATTTTTCACTAGAAAGAATACTGTACTAAAATCAGGAGATTTCAGCTTAAGTCTGACTCTATCAATAACCAGATGCCTTTGGTCAAGTCAACCTCTCCTTCTGAGTGTCAGTTTCTGAAGGGTTTGGACTAAGGTACCTTCTATTGCTAATAGTCCATTGTGCTAAAATTTGCTTGATTTATTTAAGATTTATATCCCCCATACCTCTAAAAGAAATTTGGCACACTCAAAACACAGTGTTAAATAGGACAAGAGGAGCATGGCATAATGCATAAAAAGGCAATCTCAGAGATAGGAAGACCTGAGTTAAAGTCTTCTCCATCACAACTTCCCAAGCAATCTCTAAGAGGCTATGTTGCTGACCAGCTGCTGATCTAAATTGATGGAATTTCCACACTAGAGCTTTCCTATGCCAATGAAATCATAGGTCATGACTAACACCCTTCTCTAACACTCTCTCTTTAAAAAGACTGCATTGGTTTTCTTTATTGCCAAATTCCATAATATTAAGTAAGTTACAATCCATTCTTGATTGTCAATAAAAAGGTCAAGATTACCTGACTAAAATCTGAAATCATTATCGCCACTAATTCTAGTGTCCAAAGTCTTCCCATGGCTGCCCAAAATAGCAAAATGCTTTTGGTTAATTTGTAAAACTAGTAAGAAGTGGTAAAATGTCTCAAGAGACAGGTAACATACCCTAGGAGACTTTTTGTTTACCATGAATTCCCATGGTAGATTGGAAAAGCCTAGAAATAGAGCCCCTTCTCAGAATTTTGTTTTTAAATAATTGAAGAAACACTAATTTTCAAATTGAGGTTAGGGAAACAAGGATATGTTTTCTTCTCATTTCAAGAATTTCTTGAAATATGTCTACAAACCACAGGCTAAAAATCCAGAGTCTGAATAATCCACAAATCACATAATCAAAGCCTGAATAACAGCAAGGTGGCCATACCTGCCAAGAAGTCCTGGACAACTATTTGATGAGCAAATTTAGTGGTATAAACTTGTTAAAGTTACACTTTTCATTTTCAAAGGGAAGTCCCTTTTCCCCACACTCCCTGGCCAAAGTTCAAGCCCTCTAGCTTTTGGAAACTCCAAGAATGCCTGGTACCTGCCAGGGCACTGGTGACCCTGTTTCAAAATGCAAGCTTTCCTCTTCTCTCAGTCCTTTGTGAAAGTGTTGACAAAAATGAATTTGCTTTGTTCATCAGTCAAACAATTTGGATCTGAGTAAAGTGCTAAATCATGCCAGCCAGTATATTCAGTGAGTGAAATGAAGGTGCTTAAAGGAGAAAAACAATGAATTAGAAATCAAGAATATTCATGATTTTGTCTCTCATGCTACTTTCTGGCAGGACTGTGCTAATGGGTTGGTGAAGCAACAGTTATTTGCCCCTTCTCCACTCCAGATTAAAACAGTCCCTCTCTGATGAAAAGGTAGCTTACTTATTACATTGGTGATGGTGGTGTTGTCGTTGTTTTTAGGACTTTCTGGAGAAAATAATTTATAAGTTGCTTTGGCTTCTGCCTCCCGCTATTTTCCTCCGTGTTTCTCCTCCTTTTCTTAAGTGAAGTGACGAGGAAGAATAAATCCCAAATCCTAGCACCAAGGACAGCGCCCTGAAGGCACCAAGTAAATGGATCTATTTCATTCAGAGTCTGACAGGCAAAATTGCCACTGAAGGCACAAGAAAAAGTGTTTTTTTTTAAATGTAAATTTAATATTAACATAATTCAGTTGGCAGCTCTGGCAACCATTTCTACACTTTAATTTCTTACTCTGGGATTCATTGTCCCTCTGCATAGGACTCAATATAATTACGAAAATACAACTGCCCTGCCAGGAACTGGCTGAAGAATGAGAGTAAACAGGACTGCAAGAAGGAAGAATGTCCAGCCCTGAGGAATTCCTTCTTCTGGTGCCAGAGGGGTTCCGAACACTATCCAGGGTGCCCTCTCTACCGTCCAACCTCAGCCCCAGGACCCAAAGAGGTTCCTGATATCTTTAGTAACTGAATTTGTAACTTAGCATGTTGCTTCAGCTTGTGAGGAATGCTAGCTGTGTAGTTGTTAAAACTCTTTTAACTTTCATTCGAGGGGGCGGGGGAATGTTGATTCTCCCTTTGAAGATTTTGAAAGCAGTTTGGTGTATTAAGAAGGACACTGGCCAGGGAACTGGCTGACCTGGGCTTGTCTCAACTCTGACACTGATTAGTTTGTGTAACCTAGAGCAAGCCACTTTCATTCTGGGTGGACCTCAGTTTTCCCATCTGTAAAATGAAAGTGTGGAATTGGATGGTCTCTAAGGTACTTTCTTGCTCTACGATTTTATAAATTTATCTCAAGTCTGTAACTCTATTCCCAGGACAGAGAAGGGTGAATTATACGAGGCTCTCTCCAAGGTTTAAGAATCCATTACACGAGACTATCTCCTTCTGGAGTTCCTTCTGGACTAGGGGTTCCAGTGGCCTGGGGAGCGGAAACCATATTACCCAGGCTAGACCGCTTACAGAAACGTAGTGCTCCAGGGGCGTTTCCTAGGACATTATACCTTTGAACAAATTCCAGCATCGAATCAAGTGTGGGGAGATCCTGTTTTAGGAAACGGAGATGGGAAATGCACGGTTGGGAGAGGCAGATGGAGAGTGGTCCGGGTAGGCAGGGAGGGATATAGGATAAAGTGGAGGAAGCCCCACCCCAGTTCCAACCATCTTTGGGTCCCATCCAGACTTATTTCACTATCTCGGAGTTTTGTGACCGCAGCCGCCACACGGGGTAGGGAGAGGGTGGGGGTGAAGGGAAGGTTTGACAGTCTAACTTTTCCCAAGGCTTGGAAGCCAAGCTCCCCTAGAGTTTGCAGGTGTAGGGGGAAAAGGGAGGGAAACAGGGGCGGGGCTCAGGATTGGGATTGAGAAGAAGGTGGCTGCGGAGGTGGAAGAAAGTGGGCAAGAGGGTGGGAGTGGTCTGGGAGGAGAGCCGCGCTGCGCCCAGCTGACAGAGGGCTCTCCCTGTCTCCCAGCCTTAGAGCAGCGCTGCCAACTCCAGACCCATCCCCTCCCCTCCTGTCCACTCCCTTCTCCTGCCGTCCCCTCCCCTCCCCGTGGGGAGGATTCCCCCACTAGCACGTCTGAGCCAGCCGCAGCCTCTCCCCAGGCTGGGGAGGAGGGAAAAGCAGCGCCGAGCCGCCGCCGTCGCTGCTGCTGTCACACTTTCTCCTCCTTCTCCCTCCTCCTCAACCACCACCACCACCATCACCTCCCCCCCCCCACTCCTCCTCCTCCTCCTCTTCCTCCTCCTCCGCTTTCTCCTCCTGGCACCTAAACTAGGCTCTGAGCTCTCCCCTCATTGCATCTCTCACCAGCGGCTGCTGCAGCCAGACTAGCGGCTGTGCCCGAAGCTGTCGTCCTCCTCTTCCTCGCCTTCCTTCTCCTCCACCTCCACCTGCTCCTTGGGCTTCTCATCTTCCACCTCCTTCTTGTCCTCCACCTCCACCTGCTCCTTGGGCTTCTCTGCGGCGGGGAGGGATCTCCCCGACCGCCGCCCCTCGTCCCAGCGGCGGCCGCCCGCGCCATGCAGCCTTCTTCTTCTCCTCCTCCTCCTCCTGCCCCTTCGAGGTGCTAAGTCAGTCTCATGCTGCTGCTGCTCCGGGGGCTGCTGCTGGTCGCAGCCTTCTGGCTGCCTGTCCGGGGCTGGACCTCTGCCGCTGGGGGGCAGGACGAAGCGGGCCTCTTCCTGCCTCCACTCAACGCCTCCTCCTCCTCCTCCTCCTCGCCGTCGGCCCCCGATTCCAAATCCTCCTCCAGAGCTATGGAGCTTGACCTGGAGGCGCCCCAAGTTGACGAGGACTCGGAAGACCCGGGAGAAGCGGGAAACCCAGGTGGCCAGGAAGCCGCGGAAAGAAGCCACGCGGCCCCGCCGTCGGACCCCAACTCGACAGCTTCCCCGGCCTCCTCCTCCTCCCCGGGCACCTCCTCCTCGGAAGCCTCCGCGGCTGCCTCCCCCTCGCCCTTGGCCGCTGCCGCCGCCGCCGCCCGAGGCCCCACGGCGCACCAGGAGCAGCAGTGGGGCCCGGAGGCGGCGGAGCGGGGCGGTGGGCACCACGACGACGAGCAGCAGCAGGCGTCTCAACAGGAGCAGCAGGAGCCGCAGCAGCAGCATGAGCACGAGGAGGCGCACTGCAATATCAGTGTGCAGCGCCAGATGCTGAGCTCCTTGCTGGTTCGCTGGGGCTGGCCGCTGGGCCTCCAGTGCGACCTGCTGCTCTTCTCCACCAACGGCCAAGGCCGCGCCTTCTTCTCCGCCGCCTTCCACCGGGTGGGCCCGCCGCTCCTCATCGAGCACCTGGGGTTGGCGGCCGGGGGCGCCCAGCAGGACCTGCGCCTCTGTGTGGGCTGCGGCTGGGTCCGGGGGCGCCGGCTGGGTCGCCTTAGGGGGGGAGCTGCGGCGGCCGCGGCTGCGGCTGCGGCGGCGGCGGCGGCGGCGGC
>NC_058134.1:44242619-44254486 GCF_016433145.1 Gracilinanus agilis
AGGGTATGTCCTTCAATTGGGGAATGGCTGAACAAACTGTGGTATATGCGGGTGATGGAATACTATTGTGCTAAAAGGAATAATAAACTGGAGGAGTTCCAGGCGAACTGGAGAGACCTCCGGGAACAGATGCAGAGCGAAAGGAGCAGAGCCAGAAGAACATTGTACATAGAGACTGATATACTGTGGTAAAATTGAATGTAATGGACCTCTGTACCAGCAGCAATACAATGACCCAGGAAAATTCTGAGGGATTTATGGTAAAGAACGCTACCCGCATTCAGAGGAAGGATTGCAGGAGAGGAAACATATAAGATAAACAACTGCTTGAACGCATGGGTCAGGGTGGACATGATTAAGGGTGTGGACTCAAAACTACCACACCAATGCAACTACCAACAATTTGGAAATTGGTCTTGATCAAGGACACATGACAAAACTAGTGGAAATGTGCATGGGCCATGGGTGGGGGGAGTGCGAGGGGTGAAGGGGAAAGTAGGAGCATGAATCATGTAACCATGTTAAAAATGAATATTAATAAATGTTTGAAAAAAAAAGTCTACATCCCAAATCGTGTCTGCATCAACCCATGTGTTCAAGCAGTTGTGTTTCTTCTGTGTTTCCACTCCTGTAGTTCTTCCTCTGAATGTGGGTAGTGTTCTTTTCCATAAATCTCTTAGAGTTGTCCTGGGTCATTGCATTGCTGCTAGTACAGACATCCATTGCATTCGATTGTACCACAGTGTATCGGCCTCTGTGTACAATGTTCTTCTGGCTCTGCTCCTTTTGCTCTGCATCAATTCCTGGAGGTCTTTCCAGTTCACATGGAGTTCCTCCAGTTTACTTTGAGCACAATAGTATTCCATCACCAGCATATACCACAATTTGTTCAGCCATTCTCCAATTGAAGGGCACACCCTCATTTTCCAGTTTTTTGCCACCACTAAGAATGCGGCTATAAATATTTTTGCACAAGTCTTTTTCCCTATGATCTCTTTGGGGTACAAACCCAGCAATGGTATGGCTGGATCAAAGGGCAGGCAATCTTTTAGCACTCTTTGGGCATAGTTCCAAATTGTACAAATTTGTTTCATTCAAAATGTATCAATTATACAAAAAACCAAACCATCTCCCAATCAATAAATGGACAAGGGACATAAATAGGCAATTTTCAGATAAAGAAATCAAAACTACCAATAAGCAAATGAGAAAGTGTTCTAAATCTCTAATAATTAGAGAAATGCAAATCAAAACAACTCTGAGGTATCACCTCATACCTAGCAGATTGTCTAAAATGAAAGAAGGGAGAGTAATGAATGTTGGAGGGTTTTGGGCAAAATAGGGACATTAATGCACTGCTGTTGGAGTTGTGAATTGATCCAACTATTCTGGATGGCAATTTGGAACTATGCCTAACTAGCTTTCCAAGAAACAAATACAGGATTCACTTTTAATTTGAATCTGCATTATTAATATTTCTATTATTTTTTAAAAACCCCTACCTTCTGCCTTAGAATCAATACTGTGTTTTTGATTCTAAGGTAGAATACTGGTAAGGGATAAGCAATGGGGGTTGAGGGACTTGCCCAGGGTCACACAGCCTACATTATCTGAAGTCAGATTTGAACCAAGGACCTCCCATCTCCAGGCCTGAAGCTCTATCCACTGAGGTCTAGATAGTCAATGAAACAATAAACCAACTCCTGATTTAGAATGTCTGTTAGTTTTGCAGATGTTAATGATCAGGAGCTGGCTCTAGCACATCCCAGCTTATATGGGATGAATAGATTACAGTGAGCCAAGGTACTTCACATTTCAAGTGACTGCACAGCCAGAGCCATAACTATAAGGCAGGGGGGTTGGGGCTTCATCCAACTGACAACATTTAAGGGTGCGGCCAGCAATTATATTCCTTAATTCAAATAGGAAAGTGCCTCTACCAGCCCTCGACATAAATTCATCTCTATTCTGTCCCTATGGTCTGTTTTCTACTACTACCACCCCAGCAATAACTTTGTTTTGTCTTAAGACCTGTCTATATTGCAAGTATTCTCCTTTTATTATCATTATTACATATGAGTAGTATACCAGTACATTCTCTCTGTCTTTCCCTCTATCTCTCTTTCTGTGTATCTCTCTCTGTATTTCTGTCTTTGTAACTGTCTCTGTGTCTCTGTCTGTCTATCTGTTCCTATCCATCTCTCACTACTTACAGCTAAATTTGTCTTACAACCCTCCCTAGGTAAAAGAACTGCTAGTCAGAGTTCTATATGCATTTTTGGCAAGCAGGCTGCTATCCTATGTGGTCCTCCTGGCCTCTACCACCCATTGAATCCTCTCCTATTAGTATCTCCTCAGAAGCCAACTAGAGTTCAAAACCTACTATATTGTGAGAAAGTCAGAAGGTAGATTGCTGCTACATGGTACAGTTGAGTTACAGTTCTAAAAGCTCACTCTTAAATTCAACAGGCCTAGTCTCAAACTTTACAGTCATTTCCAATTTTCTTTCTGGGCCCCAGGTCTACCTTCCTCCCAACACCACCCACAGCCCCCACCAACCCAGTTCCGGATCCAAACTGCTCTCTATGAAGCTCCTCCCTTCCTGACAGTCTGTTTCCCCTGAGTTTTGCTCATTCTCTCTCTCATTCATTCATTTAATGAATATGTATTAAACATTCCATTCCCTCTCTCAGTGCCTCTGCACCTTCCTTCTCTCCTCTACCTCTTGGAACCTTGGATTCCCTTTAAGACAAACAAAGCTGAAGAGGAACCTCTTTCAGGAGGCATTGGCTGATTCCCCCAGTTCTTAAAGACTGCTACCTTTTAAGTCACCTTGTATTTAGTTTGGATACATTCTGAATTTCTTATCTATTAGCTTGGATATTCCCCTAAAAGATTTTAAGGTCCTGGAGGCAGAGGCTGTTTTTTTTTTTTGTATCACCTGGCAGAGAGCCTGGCACATAGTAGACAATAAACACTTATTGATGGATTGATTAATACTTGCTGAGTTCAAGGCACTGTGCTTCACATTAATAGAGAAAGCAGGATAAATAAACAAAATGTGGTCCTCTCCTTCAAAATGTTTCCTGTTTGGGAATTTGATGAGAAGATAAGAAAGGAAACAATAACTAAAATTTAAAGAGTATTTTAGTGTTAAATTTGTAGCACTAATCAATAGTCCTTCCCACACAGGGTACAGATACTGTTACTGCAGTTACTGTATCTTTAAGAGGGAATAGAATCTTGGGGGAGTTGCTGTTTAATTGCAATCAGGAGTCTCATTCCAATGCTGATGTCAGGGGTCTATGCCATAGCACTTCCTTATTGGTAAAAACAGCCTGACATGCAGGTGTTTCTCAGGAACTAAATAGTCTTGGATGGAGTCCAGCAAGAACCTAACTTGTGCTGAATTCTGTTCATCTGTCAGGTGAATTAGATCAATCTAGCATTCCTTTAAGTGGCAGGCAATAGGAATAAAAAGGCAAAAATGTAAATGGTCCCTGCCCTCAAGGAATTTAGGTGCCATCTAGGAAGACAATGGAACACTCAGTAGTCTTATGGGGAAAACCAGGGGAGTTAAATAAACTTCCTCACAACAGTAGTCAAATGGACCTGTGATCTCAGTGGTATTGAGTTCACTCCAATGATGCAGACCTCATCCCATCCAATTCTTTCCATCTTGATCAACTCTCATCTATCTCCTCCCAAATGCTTGCTACAGGGGGTCCATAGAAAGAACAGAACGCTAACTTACCTTATTCCTGGCTAACTTACCTTACTCCTGACATCTTACTATCTTGAAGGTAACAATGGATAAATCTGATTGTTTCCCTGTTATCCACAGTCCTCACCACAAGGCCAGACCAGCTTCTCTTTCTATCATACTTTTTTTTTTTTAAACTCTTACCATCTGTCTTAGAGTAGATACTAGAGAAGTAAGTAGTAGCAATAAAGGCTAGGCAATTGGAGTTGTGAATTGACCAGGGTCACACATCTAAGAAGTGTCTGAGACTAGATCTGAGTACAGGACCTCCAGTCTCCAGGCCTGGTTCTCTGTCCACCTAGCTGCCTCTGTCACACAATTCTCACATGGCATCCATTACTCTTAGCAAAGATGACTCTAGGCTTCCCATCACAACAAAAGCCCATTGTATATAAAAATTTTTTTTTGCTAGTTTTGTTGTATGGCAGCAAAATCTGGAACACTACTGTCTCCAAAGAATTAAAGACAAGCAATACACAGAGAGCAATGGGAGAATATGATGGTGGGTTAGATTAGGCTTCCACACATCACACATATATGTAAATGCAAAATACAGATATCCCTTCCATATCTTGATTTTCCCCATTGTGGGGATCAGTTCTATGCTCTTTATATTAGAATTATGAATGAGGGGGCAGCTAGCTAGCTCAGTGGATTGAGAACCAGGGCTAGAGAGAGGAAGTCCTGGGTTCAAATATGACCTCAGACACTTCCTAGCTGTGTGACCCTGGGCAAGTCACTTAATTCCCATTGCCTATCCTTTACCTCTCTTCTGCCATGGAACCAATTTACAGTATTGATTCTAAGATGGAAAGTAAGGATTAAAAAAAAGAATGTGAATGACAGTGACCATTATCTATGTGTAGGAGGCAAACTGAAAAGACTGAAACTCATTCAGTCTCTTCCACCCCAATACATCCATGGTTCATCCTTTGGATGGAAGATAGCACCACGATTTATGGAGCCTGAGGTGAGTCCTAGCCTGTCACTTGGCAGTCTTTACAAAGCCTTTTGTTCAAAATGAATCACAGCTTCTCCTCTCTTCTTCTTAGGAATGTCTCCTCTCCAGGTTGATCTATCAGATACCCTGGCAGCACTCTAAGGTTATGATATATTTGCTCAGCTCTAGCTGATTAATTTTAGGCTTCCTGTATACCTCGTGGGCTTTCTTCCATACTTGAAACTGTGGGCTTTAATCATGAGCTACTGGCTTGTAACTGTGTAATGATGGAGAATTTCTATCCTTTATTTATTTGGGCATTTTTAATCCATGATGTTTTATAGTAGACAGGAGTTCCATGTCTCAATATCTTCTTTTCCTTCCTTCCTTCTTTCCTTCTTTCCTTCCTTCCTTCCTTCCTTCCTTCCCTTTCTTTCTTTTGCCATAAGCTCAAGACTTGACATCCCTCCTGATGTTGCTAGGTAACCCTGAAATTGCTAAAGTGAAAATACACAAGTTCAGTTGTTTTTTTTTTTTGAGTGAAGGAGGAAGTAAAAGGAGAAATGAGAAGAAATAGGATAATAATCTATAGCAAAAGGGAAAGGAGATATTCTGAAGATTCTCACTTAAAAGTGGTAGAGTTCCCAGCTATCTCCCCAAATAAAAAAAAAGGCAGACACATATACAATAAAGCAGCACTTTAAAAGAGACCCAAACTCTAAGACTCCAGAATCAGTATGTCATAGTAAATCATGGACCAGAGACAGAACTGGAGAACTAGAGCTATTCTACCATCTTCTAGCCTCTTCAGAGTGGATAGAGTATCAGACTTGGAATCAGGAAGAACCTTGGGCAAGTCACTTGATGTCTGTTTGCCTTGGTTTTCTCATCTATAAAATGAGGGTAATATTATTCCCTACCAAACAGGATTGCTGGAGGTGGGGATGGGGGAACAGATGAGATTACACACAGGAAGAGTTTTGCAAACTTAAAGTACTATAGAAATTCTAGTTATTATTATAATTATCCTAAAACTTATCAAAAGCATTCTCACCTAAGGGTTGATACGAACCTGGTTTCTAGCTTCTGGTGAGAGAACCAGGCTCCCTGTGAAGCCCCTATAGAATAGTCAGACATCTTGAAATGGTCATGCCACTTCCTTGTTCAAAAATTGTCAGTGACTCCCTATTGCCTCTAGGATTAAATACATAACTTTCATCCTGGCATTTCCTGCCCCTCCCATTCAACTCTCATTCTTCTAAAAGTTTGCCACAGAAGGTCCACAAAAAGAACTGGAAATCTTTTCTCCTTACTCCCAACATCCTGCCATCTTGCAATAATGGATGAATCTGCCAGTCTACCTTTTACCTATTTCCCTTACCACATGACCAGTCCATCTTCTCTTTCTATCACATGATTTTTTCTTTTCTTTTGTATTTTTTTCCACTGCATGTAGAAACAGTCTTTGACAATTGTTTTCTAACATTTTGTGGTTCAGGTTCTCTCCCTCCCTCCACCCCAACTCGATGGCAAATAGTCTGATATAGGTTATATAAGTGCTTTCTTGTAATACAGATTTCCATATTCCTCATGTCGTGTCATACAATTCTTGCATGATATTCATTACTACAGATTATGGAGGATCTGATTAATTCTAGTCCCACCGACCTCAACAGATTTCTTTATCCCACTTCATACACTTTGCACCCTCACCTCAATGAATTGCTATTTGTTCCCCAAACTACACATACCATCTCCCCATTTTCATAGGTTCAGGAACTGTTTCCAGGGCCTAGAATGAGTTTTGGTAGAAGGGAAATATCGATCAACTTTAAGTCAGAGGCTCCAGCTTACCACCTTGCCTCTGTCATTTCCTGTGTGTTACCTTCCTTAAGCAAGTCAATTCATCTTTCTGGGACTGATTTTCTTGATGTGTAAAATGAAGAGGTTGAACTAGATGTCTTCTAAGATCTCTTTGCACTCTAAATTGACAGACCCATGGCAAGATGATCTCTAAGGTTCCTTTTAATTTTGATAACTGTATGAATCACCTCTATCCCTTAGCATCTTTATTTTCAAGATTTAATTCAGCCTTGAACCTCCCTACTAGAGAACTAGGGTTCTTTCCTCAAAACTCATATTGTATCCCCCTCATTGTCCAATATAATGTAACTTCCTTAAGAGCTAAGCTCATAGGTGGTTCATAAGTGTTTTTTGAATTGGCATGAATGAGAAATAGTTTCTATTTTCTATTCCATATTTCTAAGGAAAGACAAATATCAAAACCAGGCAGAATTTTCTACTTTCCTGGCAGAAATCTGACCGCCTTCTGTTCCTACAGTTGCTGATGTGAGTGATAATAAATGTAATACAGCTTTAGAAGATGAAAACCCTGATCCATCCTCTAAAGTTATAACCACACTGTTGTCTTGTTATTGCTGAACTCATTTGATGTCTCCAGTTGCTAGAATTAATTCAGCAAGCCAATAAATCAAGGGAGGATATTGCCTTCATGGAAGGCTACACAAAGAGCAACTGGGACCCTGAGTGGTCATTGGAGGGCACCAGAAAAACCACTTCTTTTCTGCTGGGGAATGAGAACAGAAGACAGATTTAATCAGAGATCACCATTAGAGTGAAGGGGGATTTGAAGTGGGGTTCTAGCCTATGCCAACTTCCCTAAGTTGTTGTCTTTTGCTTCTGACATGATTAGCTCAGTCCTTTCCCTATCTTTCTTCTTCTTTTTTTTTAAACCCTTGTACTTCGGTGTGTTGTCTCATAGGTGAAAGATTGGTAAGGGTGGGCAATGGGGGTCAAGTGACTTGCCCAGGGTCACATAGCTGGGAAGTGGCTGAGGCTGGGTTTGAACCTAGGACCTCCCGTCTCTAGGCCTGACTCTCACTCCACTGAGCTACCCAGCTGCCCCCTTTCCCTATCTTTCTTGCCAATTTCAGCTCCATCCCCAAATGAACTTATTTCACACTTAAATTACTCTAAACAGCTCCCAATTCCAGATTGCTGGTCCCATCGTTGCATAAACAGCTTCTCTTTAGTTGGTTTCTGCCCAACTTGTCATTCATAGTGCTCATATTTGCATAAACACAGGTGAGATAATTCTTGTCTCAAGTAGAAAGGGGAACAACTATCAAAGTCATATAATTTATACAAAAACACACCAGAGATGGCTTTCTACAGTGGAAAGAGCATTGGATTTGGAGTTAGGTGACCTGGACTCAAATCTTGACTCTCCTACTTTTCTACCTAGCAGATATTATAGAGAGCTTTAAGGTTTGCCAGGTTCTTTAGATATACTATCTCATTTGATCCTCACTATAATCCTGGAAAACAAGGGCTATGATTATATCCATTTTACAGATAAAAAACGGAGATTAAGATTGGTCAAGTAGCTTATTGAATATCTAACAACTTGTAAGTATCAGAGGCTGCATTTAAATCCCTGTCTTTACTGTCTCCATGACCAAACTTATGTAGCTATATGACACTGGGCAAGTCACTATGCCTCCCTTTACTATCTGTTAAATATTAGATGATCTCTAAGGTTCTGGTTCTAGATTTTAAGATTTGTAAATTTCTCCATAAGTAAAATGATAGTCACAAAGACCTCACAGTTTTCTGGTCCAAATTTCCCCCAGTGTAGGAGTCTTGTCTATAACATATTTGACAAGTGGTCAAAAGCCTTTGTTCGAATAATATCAATGACAAGATACTCATCAGCTAATTGGGGAACCCATTTTATTTCAGGATAGCTCACATTGCTAGAAAGTTCTTCCCCATTGAAATTCCCTATAACTTCTGCCCATTGTTCCCAGTTCTACCTTTCAGGGACAAATAGAATAAATAGAATCTCCCTGACATAGGATACCTTTTCAAGCATTTGAACCCAGTGCCCAGGCTACTCATACATAATGCCTTCAACTAATTGTCATGTGAATGTTTTTTAGTCTTTTCATACCAAGTTGTCCTCTTCTAGAAATATAAAGGTTGAGATTTAACCAATCAGAAAATTGTAAATGCTTAGAACAGATTCTTGTCAAATGACCTAGTATTTAAGTATCCAACTTCCTAATTGTGAAAAGAATGAAGTGTTGCCATATATTGGTGGATTCATTAGCAATTAAAACAATCTTGACTAACCTGTGGCCTGGCAGCCTATGCTGTAGGTTTACATGGACTCTCAATCTTCAGCGTACCCACCCCCTTCCAAGAAAATAAAAAACCAGAATTCCATTGCTTTCATACAGAATTCCTTCTGGAAAAATCTCAGAATGCAACTCCTAAGTAGAGCTCTTATCTAGATCTCTATATTAATATTTGTTTAATTGATAGACAGTAGAACCCATAGAAGCATTTGGGTGAATGATGGTCATCCTTTGTACTTGAAGAGGACCAAAATGATCTCATTGGTGATGTCTTTTGACTCACTCATAAGTTGATAATAATAAGAATTGCACACGCTCATTGGCCTCATTGTCTCTTCCAGGCATCAAAGTCCAGTAGTAAGACAAAAGTAAAGATGGCTGGTGATTGCTTAGAATGCAGTGAATAACCTTAGCTTCTTCAGTGTCTAACCAAGTCCTAAGCACTCCACAGCACCCAACTCCACCACCTTTATGGCTATTGGAACAAATCGTTCTCATCTGCTATTCTGCTAGGGGAAGTCTTCACATGCCTGGAGTAAACATGACCCTAACTAAATCAGTGGGTTTGAGGTCTGTCTGTTACCCTCAGCTTGGTTTGGCCCACCTACCAAGATGGTTTGCTGGGATGTGGCCACTGAGCATGCCACAGCTTCTTGAAGTCACAGGTGAGAGCTGGGTGGACACCAAAGGAAAAAAAAGGGCTCAGCAAGCCTTCACTCCAGAGGTACTAGTTTTCCCTGAATACTCCATGGACCCCTAAAAGCATTCAGAATACATATATATTACACACATACATTTACATGTAAATATTTACTATATACAGTACACACACATATATATGTATATATATATATATGCATATATATATATACATAGTTATATTTATACACATATAATTGGGTATAGGAAGCCTTTTTTTCTGTCCCAAAGAGTATGTCCAAAACTACACAAAGGACTCTCCTTGGCCCATAAACAATCAAATACTGTGCTCTCTCTCTGGTGACTCTCATTCTTCCAAAGGTTCCTTCCCATCAATTCTCTACATATGGTCTACATATTCTCTACATATTCTCTACATATGGTCATCTTCTATGGACCTATTTATGTTGGTCTCCTCCATTAATATATAAGCTCCTTGAAGAGAGGGCCTGTTTTGGTCTTTCTTTATACCCATAGCATATAGTACAATGTCTGACACAATTTGTTGTTGGTTGGTTGTTTCAGCTGTGTCTGGTTTTTCTTGACCCCCATTTCATGTTTTCTTGTCAAAGATACTGAAATGCTTTGCCATTTCCTTCTCTAGTGGATTAAAGCAAACAGATGTTAAGCAATTCTCCCGGGGTCACACACCCAGATATTTGAAGCCACATTTGAATTCAGGTCTTCTTGACTCCAGGTCCAGCACACTATCCACTGAGCTTTCTAGCTGCCTCACAAAATAACAAATGCTTAATTAATACTTGTTGAGATGATTGGCTTTTATCTTCTAGATCAGTGGTTCCCAAACTTTTTTGGCCTACTGCCCCCTTTCCAGAAAAAATATTACTTAGCCCCCTGGAAATTAAATTTTTAAAAATTTTAATAGCAATTAATAGGATCTTTCATAAAAGAAATGGATGCTTCCCATTGGACCTTCATGTTATACTAGTGAAGGGTAAAGCTCAGGCATCCCCCCCCCCAATATTGTGAATGTTTTCTCTGCTATTCCTTTAACTTTGGAGAATGTCACAGCCATGTGTGGAGACATGGTGATAAGTGATTGGATCTGAGGGCCATTGTAGCCATGGAGAGAGAGAATTAGCCTACTAGGGAAACTAGTAGCTAGAGAGATCGAATGAGATAAGAAGGTGGAAGGACAGGAAAGATTGTGTCCAGAAGGATTGAGTGGAAGAATCATGGCACCATGACTATGATCTTCCTTTAATATGACAAAGAGAAAGACTTTTATTGAGGGTAAAATATTAAGCATTACAACATTGGGGGGGGGGGAGTTTACTTTCCCACCAGATGATGTTTATGAAAATGACTTCACACATGAATGTTACCAGGGTTGCTATTAAAGACGTAAGCAAGTTGAGAAACACTGATTGCTAATCTGTTCTTGGCGAAAGGCAGGTTTGGTACTTTCAGTCATTCTGTTACAAGGACTTCTTTGCTCTTCAGAGTGAGGGGGGACTCAGGGTTTAGTGATGACCTTTGGCTGAGAGCAGCAGTGCTTCTGTGTGAGAGATTGGGGCCTTGCCAGCAATCTCGGGCAAGCATGGCTTCTTTCCTCAGTGGGCCTCACAGGAGAATATGAACAAGATATTTTGTTTAAGAAACTGGCAGTGCTCAGGAACTCCCCTTCTCTTTCTAGAAAGTTCCCAGACTCCTGAATTTGGGATTGCTAATAAGGCAAGATCAAGGCTGATGCTGCCCAGGGAATTCCTCATCTCTTGCTAGAAGCTAAGTCATATGATTAAGCTGCCTGCAAAATTTTCCCCATCTCTTTCCAGGGGTTGAGACATTCTCTCTACTGGCCTTGATAGTTCCACTTAACTGGAGCCATGTGTTTGAAAGGTCTTGTGTCTGTGCCCTAAAGGCTGTTACTGGGTTGTAGAGCGGTTAGGAACAGTGCTGTGTATGGGGAAGGAAGGAGGAATTACAGATTGAGAGTTCAAGTTTGAACTGAGGTAGAACATTGAGTGCTTGAAGAAGTCAGCAGTACAACAATAATGCATAAGCTGTGAAGAGAGGATCAGACAGAAAGAGAGAGAGAATGGGGAGGGATGGAAGGAGAGATGAAAGAAAGGGAGAGAATCAGGGAGTGGAGGAAGAAGGAGAGGAAGAAGAAGAGGAATAGAAAGAGAGTGGGGAGGGAAAGAAGAGATGAAATGAGTTAGGGAGGAGAGAGATATAGAAAGAGAGAATGAGAGAGAGAGAGACAGAGAGACAGAGAGAGAGAGAGAGAGAGAGAGAGAGAGAGAGAGAGAGAGAGAGAGAGGGAGAGACAGAGAGACAGAGA
>NC_058134.1:44259366-44316227 GCF_016433145.1 Gracilinanus agilis
TGATATGGGATTATTTAGGTATTCTATTTCTCCTGCTGTTAATCTAGGCAATTTATATTTTTGTAAATATTCGTCCATATCTCCTAAATTGTTATATTTGTTGCCATATAATTGGGCGAAATAGTTCTTATTGATTGCCTTAATTTCCCCTTCATTAGAAGTGAGGTCTCCCTTTTCATCTTTAATACTGTCAATTTGGTTTTCTTCTTTCTCATTGCCTCTCTTAATCTGACCTCCCTTTTATCATTACTCCTTTTATCTTATCCCTTCTTCTTCTTCCAGGATGGGTAAAGTAGATTTTTATACATAATTGAGTGTGTGCATATTCTTTCTTTGAACCAATTCAGTTGAGAATGTGATTCATTCCCCTCTACAGCAAAAGCTCTTCCTTTTGCACTTTTTTATGTTAAATACTTCTCCCTATTCTCCCCTTTCCTTAGCTTTTCTCCCAGGGCATCATACTTTGGAACTCATCCATTTTTTTGAGATCATCCCAAGATAATTAACTCACTCCTATGCCCTCTGTGTAAGTAGAGTTCTTCTAAGTGCCTTTATAATGATAAAGGAGTTACAAGTATCATCTTTCCATATAGGAAGATAAACAGTAATCAAAGATAAAGATGTAGGATCCTAGTTCATCTTAAATATAGCTGCTGTCTCTCTGACAGGTTATTATTCTGCCCTCCTCTGAACAGAAAAAGTAGCTCTAATTTGTGCATTCTTAATGAAGAGATGAGATTAGGAGAAAGGATTGTCTGAGAAAATGGCCTACTCATGGGATTTTAGCAGCCCGGGTTGATCATGGCAAAAAAAAAAATCTGCTTTGTTGCCATTTAGCTTTACCTTCATAAGCCATGTCACCCCACACCTCAAATGAGAAAGGAAGAATCAAGGGCAGAAGTTCATCACCCCTGGGGAAAATCTGATTTAGGGTAGATTCTGTTAAACAGAGAAAATAGAACTCAAATTCCCAGCTGGGAATGGCCCATCCTAACTTAGCTGGAATGAAAGAACTACCAGGGAAAGGGTGTCTGCTATGGTCAGAGAAGGCCTTCGGATAGAGGAGGGAATATTACAAATTAATATTAATGATCAGATTGTATAATATTAAAATGGATTTTCTTCATTAGGAATTCTTGAAAGTCCTCTTTCATTAAATATCAATTCCCCCTGAAGGATTATATTAAATTTTGCTGATGAGGTTATTCTTTATGGGAACCTTAACTCTTTTGCCTTCTAGAATTGATATTCTAAGCCCTCCACTCTTCTGAAATGGTAGCTGCCGAATCTTCTGTGATACAACTGTGCCTGAACAGTATTTGAATGGTTTCTTTCTTCATTTTGAAGTATTTTTTTTTCAATGACTTAGGAGCTCTGGAATTTGGCTATCCTGTGACTTTACATTTTGGGATTTCTTTCAGAAGGCAATTGGTAACTTCTTCAATTTTTACTTTACCTTTCTGGTTCTAGAATATTGGGTTAATTTTCTTTGATAATTTCTTGAAAAACGATACCCAGGTTTTTTCTTTAATCATGGATTTCAGAAAGTCCAATAATTCTTCAATTATCTCTCCTTGATCTATTTTCCAGGTGAGTTGTTTTTCTGATGAGATATTTCACACTTTTAATTGTTTTGACTTTGTTTTTATTATTTCTTTCTATCTTCTGAAGTCATTAACTTCCACTTGCCCAATTCTAATTTTTAAGAAATTATTTTCTTCAGTGAACTTTTATACCTATATTTCTATCTGATTAATTCTGTTTTTAAGCTATTATTTTCTTTAGTACTTTTGTGCCTCTTTTGCCATGTTAATTATCTGTTTGTAATGTTCTTACATCATTCTCATTTTTTTCTGAATTTTCCTCTGCCACTCTTATTTGATTTTTAAAAGTATTTTTAGTTCTTCCAGGAATCCTTGTTAGGTTTATGTCAAATTCACATTTTTCTTTGATTCTTTGCTTGTAGCTGTTTTGACATTGTTGTTTTCTTCAGAGTTCGTGTCTTGATCTTTCCTGTCACTGTAGCATCTTTTTATGATCTGGTTCTTTTTTGTCATTGTTTGCTCCTTTCCCTAGCTTATTTCTTTTTTTTTTTTAATTTTTTTTAATTTTAAACCCTTAACTTCTGTGTATTGACTTATAGGTGGAAGAGTGGTAAGGGTAGGCAATGGGGGTCACACAGCTGGGAAGTGTCTGAGGCCAGATTTGAACCCAGGACCTCCCGTCTCTAGGCCTGGCTCTCAATCCACTGAGCTACCCAGCTGCCCCCAGATGTTCCCTAGCTTATTTCTTGACTTTTAATTTTATATTAAAGTTGGATTCTGTTCCCCTGCTCCTCCACCATGTGGGGCACTATCCCGTGCTTCAAGTTTTTTTACACACTGCTATTTTCAGTGCTATTTCTAAGGGATTGTAAGCTTTTAGTGTTTCTAAGGTGGTGTGACCTTGGAAGACATTTGGTTACTACTCCTTTGTGGCCAGAAGTGATTCCTTTGCTCAAGTGATTCTGTTCTCTTGGGACCAAAAGTAATAAAATTTCTCAGGATCACCCTTGGGACAGCAAGAATTCTTCTCTGCCCTAGAATTATAACCTGGAAGTGGGTATAAGCAATGGAGTTGTTAAGTTGTTAAATTTACGCCATTTTGTTTCAAGTGCTAGCATGGAGGTCCTCTGGAGTCTCTTTTTGGTCAGTTGCCCGGTTTTCTTACCCTCTCTAGTTTGAGAGCTCCTAAAACTTCTTTTGCTGCTGATGCTTCCTCCAAGGTCCATACCTGGTGTTGTTTCCATGTGGGCTCTAGGCCAGACCATATCCTGGAATCACAGACCTCTCTTTCTGACATCCTTAGTTGTCTTAGGCAGGAAAAAATGTTTTCCCCTGACCTTTTGTTGGCTCTGCTGCTCCAGAATTCAATTTAAAGCATTGTTCTAAAGTTCTTTGGAGTGGAATGTTGGAGGAGATCATCTGCTTCCTCTACTCCACCATCTTGGTTCCACTCTTAGAAGCTACTATATCCTTCTACTGAAGTGACAGGATGACAGAATTCTAGAGCAGGAGTAGAATGTTTATATCTAACCTCTCATTCTATTAAATAAGAAGATTGAGGTTCAGAAGAGGAAATGATTTGTCCAGCTAAGCTGCTATTAATAGCAAACCTGGAACCAGAACCTAATCCTTTATCCACTAACTCATACTGTTTTTGAAAAATAATGTGAGCAATATGTACAATTTAGAGGTACAGCTAATGTAAAGGAATATTGTACTTTTTAAAATACAGGAATGGGTTGAGGAGAGAAAGTGAAAATAAGAGATAAGAGAAGGCAGAAGAAAGGAGGAGAGATGAAGAAGAGAAGAGGGAGAAAGCAATTGAATTTATAGTTTTTAACCATGTCATAAGAAACTGACCATAAGAATAAAATAAAATAATAATATCTAGCATTATAGAGTGTTCTAATGTTTGCAAAGCACTTTACATATGCAATTTTATTTGATCCTCATAACAATTTTGTGAATTAGGTGTGATTATTATCCCCTTTTTACAGATAAGAAAACTGAGGCATAGAGAGGCTAAGTAACTTGTTCAGTATCATACAACCAGTAAATGTCTGAGGTGGGATTTGAACTTTGGTCTTCCTCTTCACTCACTACACCACCTTGCCACCTCTTCATTTTGAATAACTGCTGAATGGAGCATGGCATAGTGAAAAACACTTTGGGTACAATTGGAGCACCTGGATCTGATTCCCAATGTGGATGACCAGCTGTATGACTTTGGGAAAGTAATTTAACATTTCTGGACCTCATCCCCTTTATCTGACAGGGGGAAAAATGTGAATTAGATGATTTATAATCTCCCTTCTGGAGATTTTAATTCTGAGCCTCTGTGTGTTAGGAAGTCTGTAGAAATTGGTTATCTCGAGAATGACCCCATTTTAAGGTGTTTCTTAATCTCAGGTGTAAAAATCCCCTTACAATCTATAACAGGACTAATCTTATTGCTGAATTTGGATGGACTTGAATTATTATCTTTCAGTTCTTACTCATTTCTGCATCATTCCTGCTCTGCCTCCCTTCCCCCCAAGGCTGTTTAATACAGCCCCAGCCCATCTAGGTTTTTGTCTGAAACTGTAGAATGTTCCCCTTAGTCTGTAGCCTTAGCATAGCAAAGCCAAGAACTCTTAGCAGAATGTGACTCTTTCTTGGAATGGACCAGACAGGGTATATTCATAATTTAGACTGGATTTATACCTCTGGGCCTCTGTTGCTCTGATCTAGGTGACTAGGTCCAGGATGTCTTCCTTCTTTCTCTCCATCTTTTAAAATTTGCCTCAAATGCCACCTCCTCCAGAAAGCCCCCTCTGATTCTTCTGGTGAATAGCAACAGCCTTCTCACTTAGAAAGTAAAGACTGGGCAATTGGAGTTAAGTAACAGTGCCCACACTGCTAGGAAATGTCTAAGGCCAGTTTTGAACCCAGAACCTCCCATCTCTAGGCCTGTTATCCATCCACTGAACCACCTAGCTGCCCTCAGATAGTAACTTCTCAAGAAATGCTTGCTGAACTGAACTGAAATGAATAAGGGTATGAATAAAGTCTTCTCTAATTTTACATCTCCTCCAATTGCTAGTACAATATTCTGCACACAGTAGGAACTTACTAATAGCCAGGATCTCGACCCACAGCTTTGGATTTCTACTGACTGGGTTCAATCTTGGGAATTTCTCTCCTAATTCACTCTAACCTAGAGTTTCCCCTCAAAATACCAGAATTTGGTTTGTGTAGCCTCTGTATAGTTTACCATGAGAAAGAACACCAGAAGTTGGTTCATACCTAGGTCTAGATTCTGTTTTCTAACTTGAGCTTGAGTGGCAGCTATGGCATTTCCTAGCTCCATAGCCTTTGACTAATCACATTTTTTTCTGTGAGATTCATCTGTAAAATGAAGGTAATAATAGTTGCAGATCCTACTGTGCACAGTTGCTATAAATGTAACCGGTGTCCCAGGGAGAATTCATCAGAAGTTGGCAGTCTAGAGGGACTAAATGACAGAGATATTGAAAAGGAAAGAGGAAAGCCTCAAGATTCAAATCAATATTCTCTACCTTATAAAAGGCCTGAAGCATGAATAACTCAAGAGTGAATAAGACAAAGAACACACCTCTAAGACACAGACTGAATTCATACATTTGTTCCCAGTTACTCATTTGGTTATTGTTGTTATGTCATGTCCAACTCTCTGTGATACCATGTGGGATTTTCTTGGCAGAGATACTGGAGTGGTTTGCCATTTCCTTTTCCGGCTCATTTGACAAGATGAGGAAACTGAGGCAGAGTGAAGTGACTTGCCCAGGGTCACACAGCTAGTAGGTGTCTGAGGCCAGATTTGAACTCACGAAGATGTGTCTTTCTAACTTCATGCCCAACATTCCATTCAGTGACCCATCTAGCAGCCCTCACTCATTCATAGAGAGTCCAAAAGTAGGCTGGAAAGTACAATTTACTGAGTTGGCACTAATCATTCCAAGATAAGATAGAAAGCTTTACTGAAGGAAATGGGTTTTGAAACAGGAAGGGCTGTTAAAAGAAGAGGCTATCTGTCTCCCATCTCATGCCTGGAGGTGACAAAGAGAAGCAGGTTCTGCCAGTCCAATGCTGAGTTATTTCCTTTGGTAAAAAACAACTCTGTAGCACTCCAGCTGAAAGGGTATTTTAACATGCCAGCTGACAGGAGCACAGTACTACCCAGCTGGCTAAAGGTAGAAAAAAGACTGCAGGTTCTCACTGAAGAGTAAGCTTGGCAAATCCAGCTGGTCAACCCTATCCAACAGAGCTACACTTAGCAGGCTACCCAGCCTGCCTGGAAGTATCTGGCAGAAGCTGTCCTGCTGAGGAGCCAAAGCAGCAGCTGAATGACTGGTTTGACCCATCCCAGTAGCAGACTGAGACACTAGCCCCTAAGTGTACTCCATTATCATTCTACTTTAAATTCACACCCACTCTTCCCTCCTCCCATGGACTTAGTGTGATTTTTAGAGTGTGTCCTGGTTTGGAGGGAAAATGCCTTGTAATTACTCTTCTGGCTGTACCATTTTCATAAATGTTTTTTGCAAAAGAACTAGCTCAGATTATTGGTCAGTGATTAATGGGGAAGCCCATCTGGAAGCTCATGAGAAAGTGGTAGGAAGGCAACTAGGTGGAACAAATGAGTGTTGAGCCAAGAATCAGAAAGATTTGAGTTTAAATCCAGACTCAAATTATTACTAATTATGTGAATCAGGGCAAGTTACTTAACCTTTGTATGCCTCAGTTTCCTCATTTGTAAAGATGATGATATTAACAGTACCTCCTCCCAGGGTTGTCATGAGGGTCAAGTATGATAATATTTATAAAGTACTTAGCAAATGTTAAAGCACTATATAAATTCTAGCTATTATTATTATTAGGAAGAGAGGGAAGGGCAGAGCCAAGACTCACTTGAGCTCTCCCAAATTCCCCTCAAAACAACTTTAAAATAATAACTCAAATGAATTCTGGAGCATTAGAACCAATGAAAGATCAGGATGAAACAATTTTTTACCCAGTATAACTTAGTAGGTTGGCAGGAAAGGTTTATCTCACAGGGATGGTGTTCATTGGCACATAGACACTGACAGGAAAACAGCAGATGTTTGAGGCGGCTCTGTTGGTGGTGATGGAATGGGAACAGACAACTGGTCAGGAGATTACAGGAGACTCTTTGCTGGCATGGGGTGCAGAACTCTGTTGAATTGCCTATACATGGTTCTAAGACCCAGTCCAGGGTAAAGAGGAGCCAAACACACCAGCACTTGAGGCCCCAAGGGAGCAGAAACCCTGGTCACTCTTCTAGGGCAGAGAAAAGTGCTTGTAGTCACTCACAAATCAGAGCACAGGCCAGACAACAGCGATCACACCTCTCCTTAAATCACACCATCTTGGAAGAACTAAAAATTTCTAGACTCCCAGAACTAACTCAGAAAGCAGCAGCATGAAAAATTTGAAGCTTCCCTCTACCACAGGAGCAGAGCCCAACTTTAACAAAAGATAAAAGTCAAGAAACTGGCTGGGAGAAAAGGAGAAAACAATGAAAAAAGGGCTTGACCATAAAATATTACTATGGTGACCAGGAAGATCAAGAATGAACTCAAGACAAAGGAGTCAAAACAGCTACATGCATAGCTTCAAAGAAAAATGTGAATTGGTCCAGGATCAAAAAAACAATATTCCTGGAATGACTCAAAAAGACTTAAAGATCAAATAAAAGAGACAGAGGAAAAATAAGAAAAAGAGATGCGAGTGATGCAAGAAAATTGTATAAATGGAAATTTTGAACCTTGGACTTCATCCCCCATAAATCCCTTAGTTTTCTCAAAATTCCCTTTAATCTCTCCTGTGCCTCCATGTTTGTGTGTTCATGTTATTGTTTTATATTTGGCTGTAACTCCTCCCTCTTTCTCTTTTTTGTTCCTGGGAGCAGGCTGGTTAGTAACCTTTTTAGTTAGGTGTCTGTTAGTTTATTATTAATAAAATATCCATAAATATGATATTTAATATTTTGCATATTACTTTTAATCTCCACAAAAAATTTGAAGTGAGTCAACAGCTTGCTAAAAGAAGCACTAAAGAAAATGACACCTTAAAAAACAGAACCAGTCAAATGGTAAAAAAGACACAAAAATCTACTGAAGAGAACTCTTTAAAGTAGAATTAGCCAAATGGAAAAGGAGATATAGAAGTTCACTGAAGAAAATAATTCTTTAAAAATTAGAACTGGACAAGTTGAAGCTAATGCCTCCTTGAGACACTGAGAAACAATAAAAAAAAAATCAAAAGAATGAAAAATAGAAAAATGTGAAATATCTCATTGGAAAAACAATTGACCAGCATGGGTTAAGAGAATAATCTCAGAAAGGGATGTTATGTGAGGAAAGCTCTTTCTAAATAGGAATTTAGACATGTTATTATTTTTATCATAGAAATATAATTACCATGACGATTATGTGCGTCAGTGGGGCAAGAGGAGGAAAACTCAGCTATTCCATGATAGATAAGTAGCCAAAGTATATGAACAGTTTTTGAAAAGATTAAAAATATTAACAACCAGCTGAAAGACTGCTACAATTCATTGATAAGAGAAAGACACATAAAAATAACACTGAGATTTGATCTTACATGTTGCAGATTGACAAAGATACCCCAAAAATGGCAATAGCTACTGTTGGAGTATCTGAGGGAAGATAAACACAATAATGCTTTGTTAGTCGAGTTTTGATTCAATACAATCATTCTGGACAATCATTTGGAAAGATGCGAGAAAAATAAGTAATTATTAATGATTTTTGTCTTACTACTGGGCATATGCCCCAAGGAGGTCAGAGAAACCAGACACAGAAAAAAAAAAACCCAAAATACCAAAATATTCATTTTGTACTATGTGTACTATGTGTGGAAATAAAGAACTGAATATTTCCCACAAAATGGGGAATTGTTGGAGACACCATAGTACATCACTGTGGATCATTATTGTACAACAAGAAATTATGGATATGAGGAATTTGGGAAAACATGAACAAATTTTTATGAACTGATACAGTATGAATGAACAAAACCAGAAGAAAATAAACAATGTACATAACACCATTAATGAAAAGGTCAATAAAAGACCAAACTCTGAGTAACTGGGAAACTAATAGTCCCAGAGATCAGAACAACAATTGATCAATTAACATATAAGTGCATTCTGTGTGCATAGCACTTTCCTAAGATCATGACACCCGCCTCCATCTTCTCAACAGAGCAGGACTAAGGACACCTCGTTGGCTCAATGGATAGAGAGGTCTGGAGATGGAAGGTCCTCAATCTAGACTCAGACACTTCCTAGCTGTGTGACCCTGGGAAAGTCACTTAACCCCAATTACCTAGCCCTTACTAGGCTTCTATCTTGGAATTGACACTTAGAATCAATTTTAAGACAGACAGCAAAAGTTTTAAAGATAAGGGGATTTCTAGGGTAGACCTACATTGTCATTTGCCATCTCTTTGTCAGCTGTTTTTCTCAAAATGCTCCTCTATCAAAATGAAGGTCTTATTTCTTGGCTAAGTAAGAGGTTGGGGGAAAATGATATACAAAGCAAAAGGCATCAATAAGACTTTTTTTTTTTTTTCCCAAAGAAAGCCTTGGCAGATTGCGACTGACTGCTCTCGAATAGCCATCTTGAATCGCATAAGCAACGTTCCCGTTAGAAGCCTCCTTTTTTAAAAGACAGGAACTGTATGCATTGAAAAAGTCACTGAGATTCCAGCAGATATCTTGAGAACTGATAAAATACACATCACTTCTTCCCCACTCTCCACAAGGGAAGCGGCACCTTCTTCATCCATCATCGAGTTTCTGTATCTGAGTCAGCTCTGCCAATCTGATTTAACAACTCAGCTGTCCCCTTCTGTTAAGCCCATAAAAGCAGAGTAGCTCTGGGGAGGTGAGCTGGCTTGCCCTGGATCTCATCAACAAGCATTGGCAACCGGGCAAGAGCTACATACTCTGTTCTTGCTCCTGGGAATGACTGGAGCCATGGAGCGAGCACTGCTCAGGGTAGGGATCTCTAGGTGCCATCTGTTGGACTAGAGCATGTGACAGTGACATTATTCATCTCGACTCATAGGAACCTAGGGCAGCGAGGTGGCACAGAGAATAGAGTGCCAGACCTAAAGTCAGAAGGACTCATCTCCCTGAGTTCAAATCTGGTCTCAGACACTTGCTAGCTGTGTGATCCTGGATAAGTCACTTCAACCTGTTGGCCTCAGTTGGCCTCATCTGTAAAATAAGCTGGAGAAGGAAATGGCAAACCACTCTAGTATCTTTGCCAAGAAAACCCCAAGTGGAGTCATGAATGGTCACATATGACTGAAACAAATGAGCAACAACCTGGGAGCCTAGATTTAGAGCGTGAAGCCTTTGAGGTCATCCAATCCAACCCCCTTATCCTGATCTTATTCTGATCTTACTCCTCAGGCCACTCCTTAACAAGATTCGTTTCAAGATTGGAGTGAAATGAGACTTCTGTAGGTCATTTAGCAGGGAAAGGACATTTACCAAAGATACGTAACAACGATGCTACCATTTGCATCAGCTCATCAAAACTCCTCTCCTTGAAGGTGGCCATTGTGGTCCACCAGCCAAATCTTAGAGTCAAGTTGAAGCTCTCTTGGCTGTTTTTCTTTTCCCTCAGGTGACCTAGACGTGATGTCACCCATCTGATCTCATAATCCCCTGAACCAATTAAGTTCCAAGGATGGTATTTATACAAAAAACTAGCCTAAGCATCCTGGGGACAGACTGTTGGGGCATTGCTCCCACCACATTCCTGATTTTACACACGAGGAAACTGAGATCCAAAATAGCTGTATATTTTTAAAAGTAACTTAGCCATGCTTACATATGGAACGAGTGGCACAGCTAGAAGAACCTAGACCTTCAAAACCCAAATCGAATGTTCTTTTTATAGATGCACACTAAAGAGACGCCGTGGGTTTGATTTGGAAACAGGTGAGAGAGGCAAACTTAACTGGCACACGAGGCAGAAACCCAGATATAATGGGACAAACTGGACTGGAAGGCAGGTGATCTGTATTCAAGTTCTGGTTCTTCCACTTCCTTGCTTTCTGAACATGGACATGTCATCTGATCCTTCAGTCTTCCTTTCCTTAGCTAGAAAACGAGTGAATATTATTGGTATTACCTGAGCTAAGGGGCCCTCGTTTGTAATGTTTTTAGATCTTCGAGGGCCATTTACACGTGAGCTGCTATAATTGTTTTCACTTTACCCGGGTGTATTTCCTTTGTGTGCCACCTTCACCCACTAGCTCTCCTTTACATCCATTCCAAGAGGATAAAACAGCAAAATTGTTCACATCTCTTCAGCCCCAAGACTTGGCTCGTGGTGTTCGTTCTTTGGTCCCGATCTGTCTCAGCCCTGGAAGCAGAGGCAGGGCTCCAGAGGTGACACATGAAAGGCTGCCGAGGCATGGCAAAAGGGACGCCTGCTAGCCTTGACATTAAGCAGATGGAAAAAGGCCCTGCCTGGTCAGTGGAGGCGAGCAGAAGACTACAGATGGGGTGTCTCCATTCGTGCATGAGGTAAAATCCCTTTATAATGCTGGACAGGACCAGCATCTGACTTTATAGGATAAAAGTGTCCTAGGAGGCCTCAAGGCTCTAAAAATAACTAACTTTGCAGGCATTTTGCATACATTACTGCACTGAAGCTTTGCAGCACCCCATTGAAGTAGCTACTAAGATCAGAGCATCTTGGATTTTCGAGGGCAAGCCAGGTGGTATAGTGGTTAGAGTAGCAGGTCTGGAGTCAAGAAGACTCCTTTTCCTGAGTTCAAGTCTGGCCTCAGACACTTACTAGCTATGTGACCTTGGGCAAGTCCCTTAACCTTGTTGGCCTCAGTTTCCTCATCTGTAAGAGGAGCTGGATCAGGACATGGAAAACCACTCCAATAGCTTTGCCAAGGACACCCCAAATGCAGTCCTGAAGAGTTGGACATGTCTGAAATGACTGAATGACAACAATGATAGTAATAACTAGCATTAATATAGTGCTTTAAGGCTGGCAAAGTGTTTTGGTTATCTCATTCTAGTTACTTTGTGAGATAGGTACTATTGCTAGCCCCATTTTACAGATTAAGAAGCTGAAATTGTGGTTAAGAGTTTAGTCAGAGAATTAGTAAGGGAGGAGAAGGGAATAAGCATTTTTAAACTTTCCATTATGTGCTGAGTACATGAGTATACTGTGAGGAGTATTTTACAAATATTATCCCATTTGTTCCTCACAATAACCTTAGGAGATAAGTGCTATGATTATCCTCATTTTATAGTTGAGGAAACTGAGGCAGACAGAGGTTGAGTGACCTGCTCAGAGTCACATAGGTAGTAAATGTCTAAGGCTGGATATGAACTGAGGTCTTTCTGACTTTAAGGCCAGCCCTTTATTCACTAAGCTATCTAGATGCTTCAATTCCATCCTTCCTCTAATTACATAGATGAGAAAATCAAGGCCCAAAGAAATGAAATTATTTTTCTAGACTTACTTGGTTGGCAAAAATCTGATCTGAGATAGGATTTGAACCCAAGTTCTCCTGACTCCAAGTCCAACTCTATCCATAGAGTGCCAGACCTAAAGTCTGAAAGACTCATCTTCCTGAGTTCAAATCTGGTCTTGAACACTTACTAGCTGTGTGACCCTGGATAAGTCACTTAAACCTGTTGGCCTCAGTTCCTCATCTGTAAAATGAGCTGGAGAAGGAAATGGCAAAAACTATGCTAGTATCTTTTCCAAGAAGTTATTATGCCAAATATTGTTATCCCCCAGACCACAGAGCTCGCAAGTGTCAGGAGTGGTATATAAACCCAGGTATCTCTTGGTCCCAAATCCTGCCCTCTTGCCCTTACACTATGCTGCCTCTCACTCATGGAGATATTTCTTTTGTTGAAAAGTTATTGGCATTCAGACAATCAACCCTATTTAAACTGAGATTCATAAGATCACAGATTGAAAGACACATGGGGCCTTAAAGGCCATTGAGTCCAATCTGTCATTTTACAGATGAAGTAACTGAGGTCTAGAGAAGTTGAGTAACTGTAAGCCCCTTGAGGGCAGGGAATTTTTTTCCTCTTTCTTTGTATCTCTAGAACAGCACAATACCTAGAACACATTGTTATTATTGTCATTTTTCAATTGTGTTTTGCTCTCTGGGACCCCATTTGAAGTTTTCTTGGCAAAGATACTGGAGTACTTTGCCATTTCCTTCAGCTCATTTTGTGATAGGGCAATTGAAGCATATAGGGTTAAGTGACTGGCCCAGGGTGACACAACTAATAAGTGTCTGAGGCTGGATTTGAACTCAGGACTTCCTGACTTGAGCTCTGGCACTCTATCCATCATTCCACCTAGCTTCCTGTAACATAGTAGGTGTTTAATACATACTTGTTGACTTGACACAGGTGGCAAGGTGGCAGAAGATAGTGGTTAGAGCATTGAATCCTTTCTCAGATGCTTCCTGGTCTGTGGGCAAAAGCTATAATTCCATCCAGGACTCTGAGTCCAAATCCCTCATTTTTTTTTCCTGGCATATGTCTCTGTTCCTCATTGTTCTTTGACAGGCTATGTTCTCACAATCTGCCCTTCCTACCTTTCCAGTCTTCCTACAGTTTACTCTCTTCACATTTTTATGATCCAGTGATACTGGCCTCCTTGCTATTCCTCATACATGGCACTCCATCTCTTGTCTTTTCGTTGGCCGTCCCCTGTCTCCCATGCATGGAAAAATCTCCTCCTCACCTCTGCCTTCTGGCTTCCTTCGGAGACTCAGTTCAAATCCTACCTTCTATAGAAGAGCTATTCTGCAATGCAGTGACCCAGACAATTCTGAGGGATTTATGGTAAAGACGCTACCCACATTCAGAGGAAGAACTGCAGGAGTGGAAACACAGAAGAAAAGCAATCACTTGAACACATGGGTTGATGTGGACCTAATTGGGGATGTAGACACTAAATGACCACACCAATGCAACTATCAATAATATGTAAATAAATCTTGACTAATTACATGTGTTAAAGCCATTGGAAATGTGTGTTGGATATGGGAGGGAGTGGTGAAGGGGGTGAAGGGGAAAGTAAAAACAAGAATCATGTAACCATGGAAAATTTTTCTAAAAAAATAAAATATCAAATAACCTTCAAAAAAAAAGAAGAGCTATTCTAAATCCTTCCATCCCTTCTCCCCAATTACTGGTGCCCTCTCTCTGAGATCTTTCCATTATATAACTCTTATGTGCATAGTTGTCTTGTCTCCCCCATTAGAATGTGAGTTCCCTGGAGACAGGAAACCTATTTTTTGCCTCTTTTTTTTTTTTTTTTTTTGGTATCTACTTCCAAGATGGACAAAAAAAGAATTTGTTCTGAATATTATGCCCTCTGGGAAATGAGTTAGGCCTCAAAGAAGTTCCTAGATTCTTCTCCATCCTGGAGTCTTTATTCTGCCTCAGGTAGAAAGACCGCTTCTCTTGCCCATTTGGAGATCTCCCTTGCTCTATTTGGACACAAGGAGTCGCTCAAAGGCTTGCTGTGGATTCAGCCACCAGGTGGCAGTCTTTTTGCACACTGTCCAATGCCAGCAGCCTCCGTTTTGAAGCTGAGCCAATCACAGGAGATTGGGTTACTGAGATCCAGTGAAGATACTCCCAAGAGCTTCAGATGTCTCTGACTTTCTGGCAGAGAACCTAAAGGATTAAACCAGAGCTGGGCATCTCTCCTGAGGTCCTAGCCATACAAGCAGCACATTTAGATAGTTACTTCCATCCCTCACCAACTGGGTTTAAGTAAAGAGCCCTGTCTACAAGGAGAGCGGGCATCAAAGACGGAAAGGGGTGGCAAAGCTCAGGTTTTTTCTAAAGACTCCTTTAAATACCACTGACTAAGAGCTCCTCTCTAAACTGATAAAATCATGTGTTTGATTCAAACTGTGATTTCAAATTTATAATTAAAGAGTAAGTCACCTTGAATTGTAATGTATTTTGGATGGCCAAGTCATTTTGCATTGTATGACTATTAACTTAGTACTTTAGATTTTTTTTATAATGGCAGGCAGTGCAATACAGTCACAAAAATTAATACAATCCCTGCCATCAAGGAGCTTACATTCTACAAACCCAAGTCATACCAATTCTTATTTCAATCCAGAACTCTTTTCTATCTTCTTTCCCTCCCTTTGACTCTATACTATATACTTACATTTTATTTATCCTTGAAGACCCAACTGAAATGTCATAAAGTCTTCCATGATGTCCCTTTCCCTGACTCCCACTCCCCAACTCAAGAAAGGTTGTTCTACTTCTAGAGCTGCATAGAACTTTGGCCCTTTTATATCTACTTATCAGAAATTATCACCTGTTGGTTTTTCCAAAAGTGTGTCATATCCCACATTTGACTATAACTTCCACAAGAGGAAGAACTAGATTACATAAAAAATGTTGTAACTCCTTTAACTCCAAGAAAGTACTTAATTCTGCAAGGCCAGCAGAATATAAGCTTTATCCAGTCCTAACTAAGGAAGAAATTCTATGAGTATGACCTCAGCGACTGATTGTATGTCTGTCATTCATGGAACAGAGCAACCTAGCTACATTTGTGTAAAGTGCTTAACACACTGCCTGGCACATAGTAGGTATATAAATGTGAGATGTTGCTGCCATTTGGATGAAATTATTTCATAATGCTGGCCTCTATGTGGGAAGTTTGACTATTTTTGTTTTGAGTTGAAGTACTTTTTGGTCCATAGAAAATCTTAAAATTATCTTCTAAGGTAGCATTGGCAAAGTATCGGCACGTGTGCCGAGCTGGCATTGGGGAAGCTGCTCTGTTCCCCCTCTTCCCAGAACCTAAGGACACTTTTCACATGTCCTGCCTCTCTGTCCAGCCGCCCAAAGCAAGCACTTCCTCCCTCCACTCTCTGGGGCAATGAGGAGGCTCACAGGCAGTTTGAAGTTGCAGTTTGGGCATGTGAACTTGAAAACCTTCACCAATGCTTTAAAACTAAGTCATGTAAAAGATATGGTCCATCTCAGCTAAGAGTGTACTCATCATGTTGAAATAGTGAAACTTTTAGAGTTCTGCACTATATTTCACAGTGTACAGTTACTGACTGAGAGAGTGTAGATAGTTTTCTAAAACATAGTCAGATTTTCCTCCAAAAAGAATGAACTATTTTTAGCAACCCCAGTAAAATGGAAATGTGCCTGTTTCCTCACATTCTTGCCAACATTGGAGTTTCAGCACTTTAAGTAAAATTTGATGGTTTAATTGATTTTTCTACTAGTTTAACTTGTGAATTTGAATAAGCAAATAAAAAAAGCATTTATTATTAAGCACTTACTATGTACTATGTGAAGAATTGGTGATTTGGTTAGCATGGAGATCTCCCAGTGTGAACTCTCTCCAACAACATAGATCACAACCTATCAATGACTTCATAGACAAATCGTAGGAAGTTTTATGAGAATCATGGAAGCTTAGCAATTTGTCCAGGATCATATAACTGTTGTTTCAGAGACAGGATTTACTAACCAGGTCTAACTGACCCATAGCCCCTCCTTTATCCACAATTACCATTACTTCCAAAAGATATATACTGGCACCATAAAGCTGATATCATTTGCCCATCAATTGAAGAATAGCTGGATAAAGCATAATGAATTGATCTAATAAAATATTGTGCCATAATAAATGGTGCTTAAAAGGGACAGTTTCAGAGAAACCTGAAAAGACTTTCTTAAACTGATGCGGTTACATGAATAGAATCAGGAGAACAACATAAACAATAACAACAATACTATGAAGAAAAGTAACTTTGAAAGATTTTAGAACTCAAAATAATGCCATGACCAATCATGATTCCGGAGGACTCATTATGAAGTATGCCACTCACTTCTTTATAGAGAGGTGACAGACTCAAGCTACAAAATAATATATACTTTGTGGGGACATGGCCAATATGAGAATTTGTTTTTCTTTGTACATATTTGTTACAAGGTTTTTCTTTTTTCTCAATTCAGGGAGATAAGAGGTGAGGAGCAGAAATAGGATAATGAATATTAAAGTGAGGGGAAGAGGGCCCCTGAAGTGTATTTGTTAAATGCACAAAAGGTAATAGAAGGATGATCAAAAAGAATCAAAGGTTAACAGAACAAGTTTGAAAGTTACATGTTGAATTTGTTACTTGAAAGTAAGACTGAGCTGTATATAATAGAAATCTGAAGTTTTATGTACCAATTTTTCCCTTTTCTATTCTAAAATGAACGTGGAAATGATGACCATTGTATTTGGCATGCGTTAAATTCAGAATAAAAATTGTATATATATTACATATCTATATATAATATGTGTGTAGATATAGAAAGAGAAGGAGGAAGAGAGGAAGGGATGGAGAGAGAAAGAGAGAGAGAGAGAGAGATGGATATATTGCATCAGATTTGAAATAAGAGGAGATCCATGTGACATCTGCCTTTGACACTTAGAAACCACATGACCATCAGTAAGTTACAATCTCCTTCAACCTCAGTTTCTTCACCTATAATATGGGGATGATACCTCCAGATTGTTGAGAATGGGTTAAATGAGATAATGAATAGGAAATGTTACATAGATGTCATTTAAGATAATTTTGCAGAAATTTATTTTAAATGGTCATTTTAATAATTGTATAATACAATTCATTTTTAAGGTTTCTAATAAATAACTGGTTTGTAAGCTACATAAAAGTGTTCCAAGTCTTATTCATAGAGGGTTGCTTTTTGGTTTGGGGGGGGGGTTGGTAGATTCCTCATCCCATGCTTCATCAAGGTGTGGAAGTGATCCCAGGTTCTCAAAATCTAAGCATGTAGAGCACAAAACTCTAGATAATCCAACCAAAGTGGAAAAGGTTTCACATATGGGCTCAGTGACAGATTGTGTCTTCCAAAGACCATATTGCCAAGGGCATACCAACTCATTGCCAAGAGGTAAACTAGAAGTTTTGCTTCCAAATAATGATTTTTTCCCTCACTGCAATTAATCAATCAGTCAATCAACTTCAATATGTTGTTTTTTTTTTTAAATTTTAAACCCTTACCTTACATTTTCAAATCAATACTGTGTATTGGCTCCAAGGCAGAAGAGTGGGTAAGGGCTAGGCAATGGGGGTCAAGTGACTTGCTCAGGGTCACACAGCTGGGAAGTGTCTGAGGCCAGATTTAGACTCGGGATATCCCATCTCTAGGCCTGGCTCTCTATTCACTGAACCACCTAGCTGCCCTGCCCCAAAGTGATTTCTTAATAAATGCTTTGTGTGTGTGTGTGTGTGTGTATGCCTTCTGTTGTAGTCTCTGCCTCTGTTCCCACTTCTCTCTCTATCTCTGTCTCTGTCTGTCTCTGACTGTCTGTCTCTCTCTCCATCTCTCTTCCTCTATCTCTAGCTCTCTCTCTCTTTCCTCCAGGAAGGAAATCCGTTTGCATCCATAGAGAATGCAGACACACTGATGAAAT
This sequence comes from Gracilinanus agilis, assembly GCF_016433145.1. NCBI lineage: Eukaryota > Metazoa > Chordata > Mammalia > Didelphimorphia > Didelphidae > Gracilinanus > Gracilinanus agilis. Next base: position 44,277,470 of record NC_058134.1, read on the forward strand.
CAGTCACGGACCTTTCAGAGTCACAAGGTAAACTGTATCCAGATTACCCAACCCTGAGCTTTCCAGGCAGCTCTACCGAAGCTACTGCAGTCCCACCCAGTCCCTTCGCCTGGTCCTAGCTGCAAAGGGCTCTTAGCTAGAATCTGAACTGCCTCTTAAGAATTGCCCCAAAATGTGAACCTTATAGCAGCACAGACTGAGACCATTTGGAAGAACTGAGGGCGCCAGACTAGACAGACTGGGAAAAGCTCTGTAAATATCTGAGAAAAGGGCTACTATCTCCCTTACACCAAAGTTTGGATTATATTGGTTTGTTTTTCAGAAGCAATAAAAACAACTAAAAATCAGGGAGTGGGGGGTGTCAGCCAGGTGGTTCAGTGGATAGAGAGCCAAGCCTAGAGATAGGAAATCTTGGGTTCAAATCTGAATTCAGGCATTCCTGAGTCATGTGACCCTGGGCAAGTCACTTAACTCGCATTGCCTAGCCCTTACCACTTTTCTGCCTTGGAACTGCTATTTAGTGTCAGTTCAAAGACAGAAGAAAAGGGTTAGGAAAACAGCACCACCAACAACAACAACAAGTAAAAGATACTGAGAAACAGTCATGACAATGGTCTCAGAGCTATATCCATGTTCTTGTACCCTGTTTGGGTGCATCATTGGGTGGATCACAGAGGCAAAATTGGAAGGAGCCTAAATGATCATCTTATTCAACTTCCCACTTTTACAGATGAGAAACTTACAGCCAGCAAAGTGACATGCCCAAGGTCACAAAAATCTTTGGTTCCAAACCTACATTGTTCAAAAGCTTTCAAGTTCATTATAGGGTCTAGGAGAATTGGGCCAGGGGAAAGTTTTACAAACTCTAAAGAAGTATATAAGTACAAATTAGTATGATTCTAGCTCCAGTAGAGGTGGGAAATCATGTGCAGCCATGAGTATCTTTCTGGGAGATTTGGAGGATGGGGATGGGAGAGGGAATCTAAGTAGTTTTTGCAACTTGGAAAGAATTCACAATGAGATTGATGCTTCTAGCTTCTAGTCCTGGTCTGGCATGGTCTTGTCCAGGGTCAGGACTCCATTTCAGGCAAGGCTGAGTGGCCCGTAGGATGTAAACTGAAGAGTTTGGACACTTGACACCAACGACTCAGGACCAGCCAACTGCTGGCCAGTGGCAGGGAAGAGCTGAGTTTTTATATGAATAGAAGTGATCAACAACACGTCAGCCAAAAAAGAGTTGGGAAAAAATGGAAGCCAAAGGTCATGTCCTTATCCTAGAATAAATCTGTCCAAGTAGCAGGGATGAAAATCAGAAGTGAATGCTAAACTGATTAACCAACATAAAAAGAAACCCAACAATTCAAGAGAATGGGTCTAGAGCAGCTAAAAAGAACCCTGTGCAATTTGTTCTGGGCCTCGAGTAGGGAAGTCTTTGGCCCTTAATCTAGCCACCACCTCTCTCCTGTAGCTAGTCCCTTCTCCCTGGGGGTCTGCTCCAGGATGGTGCCAATTTCCTTCTTAGTCTTCCCAGTGAGAAATATCTGGCTAGGAACAACTCTAGACAATACCCCCAGTGCTCTCATTTGCAGAGGAGGATAAAAAGCCTTGGCCAAATGTTGCCCATCATTTTTATTGCCTGATAATAAGTTGTTTCCTTTCTCAGCTTCATTAATAGGATCAAAATGATCTCTTCCCACCCCCAGCCTGGACAAGTTTCCCATGCCTTGCAAAGATCTTCTCCACATTAACGGTTGTGGTAGTGAAACTCTAAGATGAGGCTTTAATAATTGCCAACATTAATAGAGGATTTTAAGGTTAATAAAGCACTTTATACAGATTATCTCATTTCATTCTGCCAACAACCCCATGAAATAGATCCGAATGGCCCCATTTTCCAGGTGATGATACTGAGGCTCAGGGAATTAAGCGACTAGACTATGGTCTCACAGCTAGTAAGGGTCAAAGATAGGAACTGAATATAGGTCGTCCAGTCCTTTTTCTATCATTCCAAAGAAGGATAATATATTTTCTAGGATACTTACTGTAAACCTCTTAAAGGCAATCAAAATGCCTTTCTACCCCAGACAGGAAGATGAGTGTATGTGGCCCCAAATCCCTTCTTATACAATAAATTTAGAAATATCCATTCATTCAAACTGATATTAATTTGGGGCACAGTACTAGGCACAATGGAGGGCCGATGTATCACAAAGAAACATGTCTCCTGCCTTGGTAGTGTTAACACTCTGATCAATTTTAGAGAATGAGCTGCGATCACAATCTGGATAAAATTGCACCGATCAATAGAATTTCACAATAATACATGAATCTGTTGTAAACCCAAACAAAACCCCACTGTGATATCACTAATTACTAGACACTGTTCCAGCACTGATTTGTTCTCCATGAGAGCTTTACTCCCAAGGACTACCCCAACATACCCTACTTCCCATCTCCTGTCTTCTCAGTCCTGATTGCCAAACCCTCCAAGTCCAGTTTTACTTGAGTCCTCTTTACCAGGCCTCTGCTAAGTCCCAGACATCCCCCAGGTCTCTGCTTCATCCTCATGCCTCAAATTGTTCCTCTACTTTGGTTCCGGGGTTCCCCTTAGCTCATGTTTTGATTTGGCTCTTCTTAGCTTAGCCACATGGCTAAACCATCCCTTCCTAGGATTCTCTTGTGCCCAGAGATGCCTCAATATCTTCCATAATCTCAGCCATGACACTGGAACCAAGAGTCAGAAGCTGCCAGTCTTTGGATCGGCCATCCTTATCCCTAGAGAGCCCCTATGTCCTTTACCAAACCCACCTCAGCCCCTTGCCACACACATACACGTAGAGACACGAGGCCACATCAGCTGCCTTCCCCAGAGGCCAGACAATCTTACCTCTCACCTCTTTATCTCCCGTTAATATTATTGTTCCTAAGGCACCAACTGCCCCTATAATTTTGTTTCACTCAAAATTGAGTTTGATAAAAGCAAGTAATAACATTAGGTCAGATATGCCTTATGGTCAAATTTCTCGCAAGCCTTCCCCTCCTTGCTGTTGTGGAATAGGTGAAGTAGGTAGGTCCCTTTTCCTGACCCCAGGAGCCTCCCCTTTTGCCCCCCACCAGCTCCAAATGCTTAATCTCTCCATCAGGGCCTTGTTCTCTCCTAGCCATTGATTTCTCCATCGCCATCATCTCGGCTGACCATACTGGCTTCTCTCTGACATCAGCTTCCATTTCTCTTGGATGTACTCCACTGTTGAGCTCTTAGAAAGCAGGGACAGGTTTTTGCCTTCCTTTGCCTTCCCAGTGCTTAGTGTAATATCTGGCACACCGTAAGGGTCAGGAAATCCTTGTTGACCACCAAGGCCATTTGCATTTTTTAAAGAAAGTTGGTTGTTTGTGTCTCTAATGCTAGAAATTCAGGCGCTGTAATAGAAGAGGGCAGTAAGACCTCCAGGGTCAGGAGGAGTTGGAAACAACTGAAAAATGACTTGCACAACAGCAAAGGGGGGCATCTGGCGGGACAAAGAGCCCACGATTCCCATCACTCCTCAAATCCCATCTGAATCTGTGACCCCTGCTCCGGGAGGCCAGTCCTATTGGCGTAATCTGTTACTTATCCACCACCTTCTCTCCAGGTAATCTTGGATTCACATTTACCCAAGCCCAAATGGGGAGAAAATACAAAGAGATCATATTTGCAAGGAGGTAGGATTTTTATCTTATCAAGATAGGTGGAAGAATGAGGTTAGAAGGCTCAGGTCCCCAGAAGGAGACCTTCCATTCCTCATTACCTTCAAAAACAGCCTGAACTAGATCATATGAAAAAGGAAGGCAAAGTCCTGTGAGCTCTCAGGACAGCTGACTGTCTCCATCATGGTTGAGCCTCTGTGGCAGTTGCCATGGTGATAAGCACAGAGAGGAGGACTATCTATGGCTCTGAGAATTGCTGGGGACAGGGTCAAAGTGGGAGAGCCTCTCACTGCTGGAGAGTTGGAAATTTCACCACTAATAAGCCTGAGAGGTTTAGAATAGAAACAAAGGCTGATGCTGGCAAGCTTTAGTTACATCCTGGCTGTACATTCACTAGCTTTGGAGCCATGGGCCATCAATTAACCTCTCAGAGATGCGATTTCCTCATCTGTAAAATGAGCAGAATGCTGCTTATGTCGTCTTCCTCGGGAGTTGTGGTCAGGGAAGTGCTTTTCAATTTGAATGCCTTATTTTTGTCCTCATTTCCTCAGTCTCTAGCCTGGTGCCTGGCACATAGTGGGCATATAATAAATAAAAGCTGATTGAGATGAATGAAAAAAAAAACCAACGATAAAAGCCCAAGTCTCCCTATTTCACCCAGGTTGAAAGAAGAGGGGCTGCTCGTAGACTGATATCACTGCCAATCAGCACACTTGATCAGGTTAGCCCCACGGAGGCTCCAATCTCCTGAGCTGAAGAGCCTCAGCATCTCTAGCAGCTGGGATTAGAGGCATGAGCCCCCATGCCTGGCTTCCTTTATAAGCCTTAAAAAGATTCAGATAGCACTGAAGAGGCAATGAGTAGAAAGAGTACTAACACAGAATCAGGAATTACGAGATGTGTGACCCTAGACATGTCACTTACTTTCTCTTGGGTTCAGTTTCTCATTTGTAAATTTAAGGGAGTGGACTAAATGGTCTCTAAGGTCCCTTCTAAATCTAAATCTATGATCCTATTAAATATCAGGATTTATTGTTTTTATCTCTTGTGATGGCATTGTGCAGTGCCTAGGGAACTGGATGTGGGTTCAAATCTTGATTCAAGTCCTTATTAGCTGTGTGGTATCAGACACATAATAACCTCTCTATACCTCAGTTTCTTCTATAACAATAGCTAGTATTTACATACTGCTTTAAGATTTGGAAAATGCTTTACAAATATTAGCTCATTTTATCTTTATAACAACTCTAGGGGTCCGAGACTATCATTTCCTTCATTTACATGTGGGGAAACTGAGGCATGTAGCAATTGAGTATCTTGTCACATAGCTAATGTCTGAGGCTCTAAAATGAAGTTCAACTAAATGGCCTCCAAGGCCCCTTCCAGATCAAAGTTCAGGGTCCTATAACCAACAATGCCATTAACTGGCATAAAATTTGACTTACTACCATTTTCTAAAATTTAGGATAACCAAAGAGGAAAATGGCATTGCCTCTTCCTATGGAGCAGTGAACTGATCCAACCATTCTGGAAAGCAATTTGGAACTGTGTCCCCAAAGCCACTAAACTGTCTGTTAAACATAATCTAGCAATGCCACTGCAAGGCCCACACCTCAAAGAGATGACAGAAAGAAGAAAAACTGGGTACAAAGGTACAAAAATACCTATAGTGGCTCTTTTGGTAGTGGCAAAGAACTGGTAACCAAAGGAGTAACTATCATATAGACAATAGCTAAATAAGTTATGGTCATTGAATTTGATGGAATACTATTGTACAGTTAGAAATGATGAAAAATGGGCATCTGGGTAGTACAGTAGACAGAGAAGCAGCCTTGAGATGGGAGGTCTTGGATTCAAATGTGGTCTTAGACATTTTCTGACTGCATTACCCTGAGCAAGTCACTTAACCCCAATTGCCTAGTCTTTGCCACTCTTTTGTCTTAGAATTAATACTAAGACAAAAAGTATGTTTTTTTAATGAAAAGAAAAGAATGGGTATTCTTATATGAACAAATATAGAGTAATGCAAACAGAACCAAGAGAACAATTTTTATAATAACATTATACAAAAGGATATTATTTCTTTCTAAGGAAGGCCTAGAGATACAAAAAAGAAAAACAAATTAGAGCAATTGACTAAGGTGCTTTAAAATTTCCAAAGTATTTCCCATAATTGTCTCATTATTTCTACAAATTACTTCATCTGGATCTCATAAAAAGCCTGTGAGGAAGTTAATAGTAAAGCATTATTATTCTCATTTTACAAATGATGAGAGGGGTTTAGAAAAATTAAGTGTCTTGTCCAGTGTTACATACACAGCCAGTAAGTGGGAGAATCAGGTCTGGGTCTTCTGAGACTTAATCTGGTCCTCTTTCTAATATGTCAACACAAAAAAGATTCTCTAAAGAAGTTAATTCACGTGATATATTGGAGGCCAAAGTTTAGTTAGTGGCATTTGAGTGTAAATTGGGTCATTTGATTTCTGAGCCCCATTAGAAGACAAAGGAACAAAGCTCCATGGGAAAAAGAAAGGGGGAACATTTCCTATCCCAGGTTCCATAGCTAAGAGGGCACCCCCAGCACTCTGATTTGATTTAACTAAAAATGTATCTATTCTATGCCAGGCAATGGGCCAGGCTCTTACAAAGACAAATTGTTATCTTGCCACAAGGAACTTTCATGTATAAAGATAAGAAAACACAAAGTATTCACACCAAAATACAAAGTAGCTTCCGGAGAGAGCAGAAGCAAAGGATAAGGGAAAGGAGGTCAGGAAAGACCTTTCTGCCACCCTCCCCTGTGCTTTGAAGGAAGATGAGTCACAGAAGCAGGAGATGGGCGGCAGGACCTTCAGAGAGTGTGGGTCCCAGACCTCTGATTTCAACACAGGAAACAATTCCAAAGAGCTGTGATGGATGTTGGGGTGCCAGGGAGTGCCATAGTGCACAGAGCACCAGGCTTTGAGACCTGAGTTCAAATGTGACATCAGACACTTCCTACTACCTGTGTGACCATACCAAATCACTTACCTTCCAGTTTGCCTCAGTTTCCTCAATTGTAAAATGGATAGCATAATAGCACCTACCTCCCAGGGTTATTGTGAGGATTAAATGGGATATTATAAAGTGCCTAGTGCAATGCCCAGCACATATTAGATGTTATGTAAAGTCTGGTGATTATTATTAAAAGAGTTGATCTTGAAGTCAGGAAGACTAGATTCAAATCCTGCCTCTGACACATACTGTCTGTATAAGTCCTGGAGTACTCATTTAGCCTCCTAGAATCCCAGCAAATCTCTTAAGATCTTAAATTGCAGAGAATATGCTGACTTTCAAGGGGAGAGGCAATTTTCTTACTTGGAGATCCCTAAGCCAATGAAATAATTAATTAGTAACTAAGACAATTAATTACCAACTGAGGCAAATAGGGTTAAGTGATTTGCCCAGGGTCAGATAACTAGTGAGTGGTTAAAAAAAAAAAAAAAAAGAGGCAAGAGGGGAATCCCAGTATGGGAACTCCTTTCACCAATACAGAGCAGTATCCATAAGTTTGTCTCAGAGGAGTTGAGAGCTGATGTTATTTGCCTAGGGTCAGTTGCATAGCTGATCCATGTCAGAGGCAAGATTTGAACCCAGGTCTGTGATCTTCTTTACCTCTGTGCCTCAGTGGGAACAGTATGCAGGCTTTAATCCAAAGTATTACAGCTTTTTGCAAGACTTCAATGAAGAGTAATAGCAAAAGTCCTGGGTCAGAAAGAGCACAAGTAGTTTGTTAGTTTAATGCTTAAGTCCATCACCAAGAATGGACTTGTTACAGCCAAAGTTTCCACTTGTTCTTTTGACAAACTGGTTCTTTAATAGAACCTAAAAGTGATTTTTCTCTTATCCAAGGTCTCTGTTTTCCATAATCCTTCATTATGGCCCCTCCCATTAGAAACTCCCTTTTTTTCTAAGTACCTTGTCTTTCTTGTTGCTTTTAAGGCATTTCAGTGGTATTCAGCCCCCTTTTTAGCCCCATTTGGGTTATTCTTGGCAAAGGTACCGGAGTGGTTTTCCATTTCCTTCTCCAGCTCACTTGATAGATGAGGAAAAGGAGGCAAACGGGATAAAGTGACTTGGCCAAGGTCACACAACTACAAGCATCTGAAGTCATATTTGAACTCATCTTTTTGACTCCAAGTCTAGCACTCTATCCACTGTACTACCTAGCTTGTTGGTAGTTATTTTAAAAGGGGGGGAAAGAGCAGTTTGGGTTCTAAATAGAATGAGAAACATTTTACTTTAATTTGGAATGAGTTTATGATGATTCACTCATTGACTATGAGGGAGTGTCCTTATTTGCCTGCAAGCCTGGAAAGCTCTAATCCTCGGAGTACTTCCCTTTTTCTCAGTTCATCAGCCCTCCCTAAATTATTCTTAGTTCCTCTTTGCTGACCTCCTCTTAATCAAGCCCAGGAATTTCCAATCAGAGGACCCCTATTTGACTCCTCACTCTGTTGCTGTGTGACACTGGACAGATCACTTGACTTCTCTTGGCCCCAGTTTCCTTATCTTGTAAAAATGAAGGAGTTGAATTAAATGGTCTTTAAGGTACCTTCTCGCTTTAAATCTATGGTCCTATTATCCATAGGCAATAATCGAACTAACAGAAGGCTTCAGCCAGCCAAATACCCTACAGTAATCCTGGGTGTGTGTTGAATGCTTTCTGATCTATTTCTGTACTACCTTTAAATAAAAGAACTCTTAGTTTAATGCCTTTTTGGAAATGATTACCCAGCAGAATAAATGGATGTAACTCGATCTGACATATAATAGAACACAGAAGATGGGACATGAATGGCAAGAGACCAAATAGGAGATTGGGGAGGGTTGGGGAATAGGGAAAGGGGCTAAGGACTGAATAAAGGGGGAAAAATGGCAGGACAGGAATGTCTTAAAAGATGAAAATGCAGGGAGCAACTAGATGGTTCAGTGGATAGAGAGCCAGGCCTGGAGGCTGGAGGTGTTAGATTTAAATATGGCCTCAGACACTTGCTAGCTGGTGATATAGATTTAAGGCTAACCAGCCAGAAAAACTTTGTTGCAGGTAGTGAATCCAAAACTATGCTGGAGGGGGCAGCTGGGTAGCTCAGTGGATTGAGAGCCAGGCCTAGAGACGGGAGGTCCTGGGTTCAAATCCGGCCTCAGACACTTCCCAGCTGGGTGACCCTGGGCAAGTCACTTGACCCCCCATTGCCCACCCTTACCACTCTTCCACCTGGGAGCCAATACACAGAAGTTAAGGGTTTAAAAATAAAAATCAACAACAACAACAACAAAACTATGCTGGACGAAGTGAAAAACCCAGGGGAAAGAATTGGTAATATAACCAACGCCAGGAAACAGTGTTTTACCAAAGAGAAAAATGTTACTCTGTTAAGTTTGACCCCAGAGAGTGACTCTGAGCATGTCACTTAATTCCACTGGCTAGTCTTTAACTCTTCTGCCTTGGAACGCAATATCGATTCTAAGATGGAAAGTAAGGGTTTTTTGTTTGTTTGTTTTAAATGAAAACATGAGAGTAGATCTAGTAATTATTGAACGCTGCATGGGAAGGTTGCCTTAGTCTGGGTCACATTACCTGCGAGAGAACTGGAATACAAGTATCCCTTCCATATCACAACTTTCCCCATCACGGTCTCATTGTATCATAGGTTGGCATCAGAAGGTAAGTGGAAATTTGGGGAGAGTTTTACGGAAGCTGCGGATGACACATGAAGGCCAGCAGATGACACAGAAAAAGAGTTTAGAAACTTAGAAAAATATACTTAACTGAAAATTTACAATGAGGTACTGTAAACACACCATGAAAGAAAAGGAAAAAAATTCAGACTTCTCCAATACGAAGGGAGGACCAAAATATTTCATTCCATTTTCTATATCTCAGGGCTGCTCTTGACCCCTGGGATATGGAAGAGATAACTTTCATTGAAAAGCTGACGGGAGGGGGCAGCTGGGTAGCTCAGTGCATTGAGAGTCAGGCCTAGAGACGGGAGGTCCTAGGTTCAAATCTGGCCTCAGACACTTCCCAGCTGTGTGACCCTGGGCAAGTCACTTGACCCCCATTGCCCACCCTCATCAGTCTTCCACCAAGGAACTAATACTCAGAAGTTAAGGGTTTAAAAATATATTTAAAAAAAAAAAAAGCTGATGGGACAAAGTCTGTCCTACCTGACTGTTTCAAAATGGGAAATGGGAATTTCTCAAATGAGAAACTGAGAAAGTAAACAAGCCCAATAATTGTCTCTGTTCTTGTTCTTGACTTCACCTTGCTAAAACAGGCCTGATCTTTGAATAGCTCCAGGTTGAAAAAGGTAAAATTTCAGCTGCATTTTCAGAGAAGAAGAAAACAAAACCATTTTCTGCCATTGAGGATCACTGGGTTACTGGAAACGTTCCCAGCAGATTTATTAGTAAGTCTCATTGTCAGTATCATTCTGGACTGGACTAGACATCGGTTCTACCATGGATGTGTTATATTGTAGAAACTGATGATTTCCAAATGACTTTGTTTACCTCGTAAATGCATGCAAGATTCTGTCACAGAGATTCTAATTACCATATCATGGAACTAAGATAATGAACCAGAGCAGAGCATTTATGTTTCTGATTGCTCCCTGGACTGTATAGAAAAGGTAGATCAAATCCTATTTAATGGTGTTTTTTTCTGAACAGTATAAAATAGAGAATAGGAGCATGAAATCTGCAGATGTTGCTAAATTAGAAGTATTTGCAAGTTTCTATTCTGGACAAAGAAATGAGGACTAATCCTTGGAGATGAAAAAGAAAGGAGCTAAATTAGAGAATGACGTTTAGCTTCAGAAAGTCAACTTTAATTAAACGGTAAAAAAAATCTCCTGAAAGGGGGGGAAGTGTTAGGTTGGAGAAAATGAATATAAACAGTCATCTTAAAGACCATCCCAATTAATAATGATAATGGCTGACATTTTTACAGGGTATCCCAAGACTCTTAGTGCAGTTTGAAGCTATTAGAGCTTTTAAGATATTAAGACTTTGGGGACACCCTGTATAGCAGCTAAAAATTTGCAGAGCATTTTATGTATATTATCTTATCTGAACTTCACAATAACCCTGTGGGTCAAATCTCCTTTGAAGATGAATAATATCTCGATTCTAGAAATAATAAAGAATAATATCTGTAGTAGAGATATTATTTATCCCTCTTTGATAGATGAAGAAACTGAAATTTAGAAAGTATAAGTCACTTGTTCAAGGTTACTGAGCAGGTAAACATCAAAGGTGGGATTTGAACCCAGGTCTTCCTGACTCTATGGCCAACATTCCATCCACCACAGCCAGGCACCCCTGAGTCAATAAATATTCATTAAACTATTACCATGGACAAGGCACTAGAAAAGCAAAGATGAAAAACATGGAAGTCCCTGCCTTCAAGGAACTCATCATCTAACAAGGAAGTTTTTGTTCTTTGCCGAGGGTGAATGTTGTTGTTCATTTGTGTCGACTCTTTCTGACTCCATGGATCATACTGACCATGAGGTTTTACTGGAAGGTATACTGGAGTGGTTTGCCATTTCCTACTCCAGTGCAGTAAGGCAAACAGACATTAAGTGACTTGCCCAAGGTCACACAGCTAGTATGACTTAAATTCAGGTCTTCCTAACTCTAGGCCAGGTGCTCTATCCACTGAGCTATCTATTTGCCCCCCACCTTGGAAGCTGGAGGTGGAGATGCTTGTACCCAAAGAGACCAAGTTAGACCATGATGAATATAAAACAGAGGCCAAGCAGGGATTATAAATTAAGATCCAGTCTTCAAAGAAATTTAATCATAACACAAGGCAGGTATGAAGAGAGAACTTCTATTGGGTAGGGTTGGGAGAGATCCAGGAAGGCTTCATGGAAGAATTGGTACTACATCTGGGCCTTGAAGAAAGGATTTTGGCCCTATGCCCATCTCTCCTTTTAATCACTGCCTGAGTAATCTTCCTGATGACAAAGTCTAACCATATCACTCTCCAGCTCAGAACCCCTCAGTGACTCATAGTCATATAAACGAAAGCTAAAAGGGCCTCAGAAGTCATCTAGCCCAACTTCTCATTTTACATTTAGGAAATTGAGACCCAGGGAAGTCAATTGATTTACCCAAGGTGACACAGAGATCTAAATGTATATGGGGGGGGGGGCTAGGGAGGAGAATCCATCCTGAACATGGGTGGTGGAAATTACCAATGAACAGGCAAGAACTGGTGGGATGAGAGGATGAAGGGAATAATTAGGAAATTCATTTAAGATGGAGCAGAAGGTACATGAAGGCAATCTGTAAGGGATAAAATTAGAAAAGTAAACTGAATTAAGAAGGGTCTTAGAGGCCAGACTAAAACTTTTGTACTCTGTTTGAGAAATACAAAAGCATCAGAGCCAGTGTGGTTCAGGGGAAAAGAATGATGTAGTCTGAATCTGAATTAAATCTTGGTTCTATCACTACCCATGTGACCTTGGGCAAGTCATTTAACTGTTCTGAGCCTCATTTTCCTCAACTCTATAATAAAAGATTTGAGCAAGATGGTTTCTGAGCTCTCTCCCAGCTTTAAATTTATGATCTGTTCTAAATAAAAATAAATTAATTTTAAAAAAGAGATGAAAAATAAATAAATTTATGAGCCCGAGTCACTGAAGAATTTTGAATAGCACATTGATATGGTTAGATATATTCATGAGGGAGATTACTCAGGTTGTAATGTAAGAGAGTGGAAGTGGGCAGAAGAATTAGGAGGTTATTATAATCAAAACATGCAAGATGTAATAAAAGTTTGTAAGCAAAATAGTACTAGAGGGATGAAAAGGAAGGGAGAGAGGTGATAGATATTTTTGAGAAGACTTTTCAAACCTCGGCAACTGATTGGATATGAGAAGGAGAAAGAGAGAGGAAAAGAGAGGAGAGAGACAGAGTCAGAGATAGAGTGACAGATAGAGACAGACAGACAGACAGACAGCAAAGATAACACTGAGGTTTAAAGTCTGGTATTTGAAAGGATAGTGGTGCCATCAACAGAAGTAATCAAGTTAGGAAAGACAATGTTGGAGGGATGGGGAATATGATTAATTCAGTTTTAGACAGACTGAGTTTGAGGTGTTCTTGGAATCTCTAATGGAGAAATTTAACAACCAATTGGAAACATAGGAAAGATAGATATTTGTTTACTTGCTTGGTTGTTTATTAGTTTAAAAAACCCTTACCTTCCATCTTGGAATCAACACTAAGTATTAGTTCTAAGGCAGAAAAGTGATAAGGGCTAGGCAATGGGGGTCAAATGACTTGCCCAGGATCACACAGCTAGGAAATATCTGAGGCCAGATATAAAGCCAGGGCCCATCTCTAGACCTGCCTCTCAATCCATTGAGTCACCTAGCTGCCAACTATTTTACTTTCAGTTATTTTTTTTCCAGAATTCCACTTTCTTTCCTTCTCATCAGTTCCCATTCCCATTAAGAGAAAAAAATCCTTTGATATAAACATGTATAGTCAAGCAAAACAAATTTCCACATTGGCCATGTCCAGGAAAAAAAGTCTCAATCCGTACCCTGAGCCTAATGCCTCTGCTTTTGGAAATGATCATGACTCCTTTGGAATCCATGGTTGGTCATAATGTTGGTCAAAGTTCCTAAAATTTTCCAATTTTATTGTCTTTACAATATTGTTGTTATTGTATGAATTATTGTCTTGGTTCTGCTTGTTTCCCTCTTCACTACATGCCTTCCCAGATTTTTCTGAAACCAACCCCTTCATTATGTATGCTAATACAATATTGTATTCCATCACATATATATATACCACAACTTGTTCCAACATTCCCCAATTGATGGGCCCCCTTTCCATTTCTAATTCTTTGCCTCCACCCCAAAGAGCTTCCGTTACCTCTATTATAAAACATAAACTTCTCTGTCTGGCACTCTCTTCACAACTTTGCCCTTTGCTATCTTTCCAGTCCTTTTACACATTGCTTCTCTTCATAAACTCCATCCATGCTGTCCTTTTTGCTTTTCCTCATCCATGACTATTGAATTCCCATTTCCTTGCCTTTGTGCCTTGGCTGTCCCCTATGCCCTGTCCCCTTTTTATCTCTCCTAAATCCTTGAATTCCTTCAAGACTCTGCTAAAACCAACTTTCTCTAGAAAGTCTTTCCTGTTCCCCACAACTGCTAGTGCCTTCCCATCTCAGTTTACCTTTCATCCACTCTAGATATCTTGTAGGCACCTAATTATTTACATCTTGCCTCCCTCATTTGAATATAAACTCCTTAAGGTCAGAGACTAGCTTTACCTTTTATTCTCATCTTAGTGCTGGAAATAACAAAGGCACTTAGTACAGTGCCTGGCATTTGGCAAGCACTTAATAAATACTCTTGATTGATTTTTTACAGATTTGCAGAGGTATTCAATGGCCTCTGAGGCTCTCCAATGGACTTCTACCAAAAGGGCAGAAACCAATGGATTAGGTAATTTTACTGTCCTTTTCAATGCCAAATCCTGCAATCCTATAAATGGAAATGTAGTTAATACCAAGTGTAGTAGGAACTCCCCATTCCTCTTTTTCTCTCTGGTTGGTCTTGACTTCATTTATGCTCTTATTTCTGTGTTTGACCAATGTTGAAGATCCTTCAAATATCGACTAACATTGACTAGATGTTTATAACGGTCATAGCACTGAGCTACTTGGTAGGGATACCAAGGCAAAATGGATCAGTCCCTTACACCAGAGAAGCTTACATTTTACTGATCAAATTCATTCCACAGGGTCAAATGCTATAGAAAGCTCAAGAAAAATGAAGACCAAGAAGATGTCATTGAATGTCACAACTGGAAATGTATTAGTGATCCTGGAAGAAAGCAATTTGGGTACAGTAAAGACAGAAGCCAGAAGAGATTTAGGAAGTGAGGGGTTAATATGGAAGGGAGTATAACCCCCCTAGAAGTCTGAGGTGAAGATATCTATACTGCAAGATAGAAATTTTTGACTCATGATCATAGATTTAGAGCTAGAAAGGACCATAGCAGCCATCTATTCCAACTCCTTTTTACAAATGAGAAAACTGATTTTCAGAAAGGTTACCTGGATAGTGACTAGAAATAGGACTTGAACTCAGGTCTTCAAAATGTCCCAGGCTTCTTCTCATACTCATATATAAATAGCTAGTGGTATGGTGCCTCTTCCTCCCTATCACTTAGGACTCAGGCTTTTTGGGAAAAAACTTCTAGGCTATTCAAGGTGGCTGGTCAATTTTCTAACCTAATATGTCTCCCTCGCCATTTCCTTTCTATCTTCTCAAAGGGATCAAGGGTATGATGCCCTCTTTTTTCTTTGGCTTTTATTTCTTTCTGCTCAGATCCATCTCAGGAAATGTTTCCTCCCCTTCTTCCCTTTTATACATATATTTTCTTTAATTACTTTCTTCTTCTCTCCCAAATGTTGCCTTATTTCTGTTCATGCCATTTATAAGTCCCAAGTGTCATTGTAATCATGGTTAATTACCATGAGAAGTTCCACTGATGTACCTGTGTAAAGAAAAAGAAAGTCATGACTTTTGAAGGGAAATCAGGCAATAAATGGTCAATGCTACCAAACTCTAAAATTCTTAATATTACCTAGATGGTGCCCTCTGAATCTCCACAAAAGTCTCTACTATTTCTCCTATTTAAACCCGCTTTTCCTCAAGCATTGCTATCTAGGGGAATGGAATCTTCAATGCTGCTGCTTTATTTAATTCCTAATGATACCAAAATGTTTTTGTTCCTATTTTTTTCATTGTAAACATACAGATTTCTATCAACATGAGTTAAAATAGGAGGTTTGTGGGATAGCCTAGGAAGATAACAATCATTTTATAATAATTCTGTGGGATAATGTGTTCCAAGTTCCAGACAACCAATCTGGCAACAAATTTTTAGAATACAACCCTTGGTAAATTGGGGTTTGTTTGTACTAATCATAAACACAACACAGCAACCCATGGGTCCAATGTTATTTGATGATATAAACAATGGTGGTTCCCAAAGTTTAAAATGATGAGGATCTTTTTCTAATGTCAACAAGTTTCCAGTTTTGTTGTTTGGTTATTTCAGTTCATGTCTGATTCTTCGTGACATCATGTGGGATTTTCTTGGCAAAGAGTGGTTTGTCATTTCCTTCTTCAGCTCATTTTACAGATGAGGAAACTGAAGCCATCAGGGTTAAATGATTTGCCCACTGCCAGACGGATAGTGTTGGAGACCAGTTTTGAACTCAGGTCTTCCTAAGTGCAGGCCTGGTACTCTATCCACTATAGCACCTAGCTGCCTCAAATTTCTGCTAACACATGATAATAGTTGTTGGACTTAAATAATGACTAAAACAATAGTGCCCGATGCACATTTGGGTTCGAAGGTCCCTTGCAATAACACTTTGGCTCCAAATGGGCGATGACCCATAGATTGAGAACTCCTGATATAGAAGGCAGGAGAAATGTGACCTCTCGTATACACTTATTCAATCCATATGGAATATTACCTTATATGTGGGCCAACTCTACTCTAGAAAAAAATGTAAATATGTAAAAGGAAATTCAGATGGGATGAATCAACATGATTAGGGAATTTTCTTGACTGTAGGATGGTATGGGGTGGGGTAGGAGAAGATTAAAGGCACTAAAGAAGGTGGCTGAATGCTGATTAAATACAATAAGGATTGGTAATTTCTTAAATATTGACAATATTAAAAGGTGGTGAAAGGAAATCACGTAGCTCCCTATGTGAAGAGGATTTAACTAAGCATGCTCTACAATCCCCCAAAAAGTAACCTGGAGAACTGAGGTCATTAAGCAGCTCCTTTGGACAAGGAACCATAATTATTTCATTTGCCTGAACATTTCAAACATATGGGGCTCCTGAAGGATCCCAAGAGTTATCTCAATCTCCTACTTCACTTTGCAAATATAGATCTGATCTTGGAGTAGTCAGAAATGAAGAAAGTATTCATTTAAATTTAATATCAGAGTGTGGAGAAGAAAATGGAAGCTTGCTGATGATAAAATCATGTTATCAAAGGTAACTTTTCTGTTTTCTATAGCGGAATCCTCATGTGGGTTCCGAATTATTTTATTTTTAATTTATTTTTATTTTATTGATTAATTATGAAAATTTTTCCATAGTTACATGATTCATATTCTTTCCTTCCACTTAGAATTCTTTTAGAATAGCATTGACTCTGATGCTTATTGGCCTTGGTCAAGTCACTTGACCTTCTTAAGTCTTAGTTTCTGCTTCTGTAAAATGTGGAAGTTGATTTACTTGAGGGGTTCTTTGTCATGGACAATCTGAGAAACCTATGGACCCTTTCTCAGAATAACATTTTAAATAAATAAAATGAAATGCATAGAATAAAAATTACATTGAATTAAAGATGTAATTTCCTCCCATGAATGAGTTCATGGAAGACCTGAAATCTATCTACAGACCCTGCTGGGAATCTGTGGACCCCAGAATAATAATCCTTGCTCTCATTGGCCTCAGAGATACCTTCTAGCTCTAGGTCTGAGATTCTATCATGTAGACCTCAAAGAAATCAGTCTGAAAATCACCTAATCTAGCCCTTTCATGTTGTAGATGAGGAAACCAAAGCCCAGACTAGAAATGACTCACCCTGGGTCACGCAGGTAGGAAAGAGCAGTCATAATCCAAGTCTTTGGGTTACAAAGTCAGCTCTCTTGCTAGTTCATCATGTTACTGTTTGGGTGCTAACCACGTAGACAAGAGAATTTGATGGCATTTTAGCATGTGGAGAGTCATGGAAAACCCATGATATGGAAGAAAGCTTAGCTTTAGAATTAGCTTATTTATCCCCACTTGAAAACATTGTCAAAAAGTCTATTATTTAATATTAAGAAAATCATGAAAAGTAACTAGACTATGAAAAGTAATTAGACTATAAGCTTCTAGTGGGAAGGAACTTTCTTTTCCTGTATTTATATTCCCAGCATCTATCACAGTGCCTGACACCTAGGGAGTACTTGATAAATTATTATTTATCAGATTATCAAGTTATTGAGTGACTGAATGACTGAGAACTTACAAAGATATGGGATCCCCAAGTCCTTAAGTTTTATCTTGAATCTTCTTCTTGGTATGTAGCTTTAGGCACATTCCTTATCTCACAGTGTTTATTTCCTGACCTATAAAATGAAGGTGATACTTATATGCCTCCCATGGGTGTTTGGGAATTAACTAATTAATGGCTACGGAGATCGACATAAGTGGCAAGTCATAGATTTTAAGGATGGCAGTAATTATGATTATGGATATTATGATTGCATAGCACCCACATAGAAGGTGAGAATATCTTGGTGAGTTTCACTTTTACACTATTTACATTAACACGAAACTCTTCCCAAGGGAGGATAAAATTCCTAGTACAATGCTAAGCACAAGGGACCATTAATTCTGCCGTGAGTGGCTGGAAATAATGAGTTGAGACAGGAACATTCTTGAGGATTACACAGGTAACCTTATAACTTTGTACTATAAAACACTAGAAGGGGAGGAAGCAGATTTGGCACCATTTACCCTGTTCCTGATGGCAATAGCCAAGGTCATTGTGCCTCTTATGCTATCCCCAATTTAAAAAAAAACAAACATGGAGACCTGATGGATCAGGGGAGTCCATAAGTGCATATCAACCAGTTATAGGATAATATGTTCAATATCCTGGATATATAAAATCTTATCCAGTGTATGTAAATTCAGAACTTGGTATGCTTTTTAAATTTCATTTTAAATTTTTTCAAACCCTTACCTTCTGTCTTAGAATTAATACCAGTTATTGGTTCCAAGGCACAAGAGCAGTAAGGACTAGGCATTAGGAATTAAATGACTTGACTAGGGTCACACAAGACCTCCTCTCTCTAGCCCTGGCTGTCAATCCACTAGGCCACCTAGTTCTCCCCTACTCTTTTATGTTCTCCTTGGACACTAAGATTTTGCAGCAGTATTCTATTCTAAGGCACCCTAATATCCACATGGCCTTTTTTGTGCCCTATAGCTAAAGCCTCCTATATATGTTATCTCTCCAAATAGAATGGGAGACCCTGGAGAAAGTTCTTATTTTCTATTTGTGTTACCTCCCCAAATAGAATGGGAAACTCTGGAGAAAGGAAATTATTCTTGTTTTCTTTTTGTGTGTTCCCAGCACTTAGCACAATGCTTGGCACAGTGTTGGTGCTTAAATGATTTTTCTTTCATTCGTTTAAAAGATGGAAGCAGAGGTATTGGTCAGCAGTTTGTCTGGGGAGGAGTTTGGGTGGTAATTTGGAGGATTGTAAATTCAATACAAATCGACAGTGTGATATTGTAGTCTAGACAACTAATGTGGTCTTGGATTACCTTAAGAGAGGCAGAGCTTCTAGAAATAAGGAAGTAATGGTCCCCTGGGATGCTACCCTGATCACATCTGACACCACCATAGCTGAGAAAGTACATTGAGAAGCTGAAAAGTGCCCTACAGAGGGCATCCATAAAACCTTGAGTTTAGGCTATATGGGGATAAGTTGAAGGAATTGGGCACATTTAGCCTTGAGAAGACTCAGGAGACACATGCCAGCTCTCTTTGATTATTTAAAGGGTTCTCATGGGTGAAGAAGGATTAGACTTTGTTCCTTTTGGCTACAGAGGACAAAATCAGGAGCAAGGAATGGTAGCTTCAAAGAAAACAATGTCAGCTTCATGTCAGGAAAAAGCTTCCGAAGAATTTGAGCTGTCCAAAAGCAGAATGGGCTGCTTGAGGAAGTAATAAGTGGATGCGCCCTCATGAAAACTCTTTATGAAAATGACCCCCTATCAAACCTAGTGTCATGGGAATGCCTTTTATTTATGGTTTGGGCTAGATGGTCCTTGATGCCCTTTCTAACTCTAAAATTCTCTGACTTTATCAAATTGCATGGTTCATCTGCTCAACAGAGATTAGCCACTTATGAAAGTAATTATATCATAGGGAAATTGGGCAATGGCGTCCCAGTCCTTAGAGCATGTGGTAATATTCTCTACCTGCTGCGAATTCATGTTGGGGAGACTGCTTTTGGAAATGAGTGATGGAGGGGCCCTTTCCCTCCTCCACTCCAAAGCAGGCTTCATTGTCCAGTTAGCTGTTAGGTGAGGAACAGGGTTAGCCCTGATGTCCTCCAAGGTTCCTTCCAGCTCTAAAGCTCTGTTATTATGAACCTCCTGTAGCCCTATGGCATTTATTTAAATTTCATTTAATCTGGATCGAATTCTGCCTTCATCTTGTATTCTATATCTCAGGAATCTCCCCTTAAGATGCTTAGCACAGGGGACACCACAGAGCCTCTGTCTCTTCAGCTCTCTCACTCAGTAATCTTTCTCCACACACAATAAAATTCTCTCACAATTCCAAGAAAACTGGTTTGGGACACTTCCTTAATGAAGGTGATCGCGAGATTGCCAAACAAACCCTCCTCTGCTGCCCAGGAGGCAGGGCAGGTCATTCTGCCCCTGTAGTCTAACTAATTAAAAATCTTGGAGCTTCCTGAGTATGGCTTACTACACGGTATGTTATATGACTGTCTTGGGCCCAGCATGGGGCACACAGCTGAAATTCTGGAAGAAACAATAATGCTCTAAGCCTGTTTCTCTAGTAAATTACAGAGGAGAAGAGGAATCGTCATGTAATGGTCTTCTATATGTAGAGATGTAGCTGCAAGGATCCCTGGAGATCATTTATTCCTCTTTCATTGTGTACAGTGGGTAGATCACCAGGCACGAAATCCAGAAGATTCATCTTCAATCTTCCTGGGTTCAAATCTGGACTCAGACACTTATTAGCAATTGGACCCTTGGTAAGTCACTTAACTCTGTTTGCTTCAGTTTTCTCATCAATCAAATGAGATGGAGAAGGAAATGGCAAACCTCTCTAGTATCTTTGTGAAGAAAAATCCAAATGGGGTCTCAAAGAGTTGGATGTGACTGAAAAAAAAAGTTTTACACAGAAGGAAACTGGGGCCCAGGGAAGTAAAGAGATTTTCTTGTTCAAGGTTGTACAACTAGTTTATAGAAGAACCAGGACTTATGATGGAGAGGTCTTTATATTTTCTTATAATGAGCCCCTTTTAATATCTATTCTATTTTTGCTTCATTCTTTAGAGACAGTTCTGGGCCACAAGGTATTTCTGGTATACCAAGCAAAGGGCTGGATTTCATGGCCAGCTTTTTTCCTGGTTCATTATGAATGGTCTAGAACAGATCACTTCCTCGTCTCTGTGACTCAGTTTACCCATTGTAAAGTTGGAAGAAGCCTTGACTCTTTAAACTTCATAGGGACAAATATAATATTTGAGACAAGGGACTCTTGGCTCAATTTATCTCAATTGAAACAATGAGTACCATGGTATAATAGGAAAGCCAATGGGTCTGGAACCAAATCCCTTCTCTGGTTCCTACTACCTATGTGGTCTTGAACAAGGCACTTAACTACTATGCCTCAGTTGACTCATCTGTAAAATGAGAGGTTTGCACTAGATGGCCTTTGGGATTTGATCTAGGTCTAGGTCTATGCATCTATTTGCAAGGCTCTTTGCAAGGACAGAAAAGCAAAAAATAGATAATACTTGTCCTCAAGGAGTTTTCATTCTACTGGTACATGTACACAAGTGCATGTCTTTTCTCTGTCAGTCTCCTATGACTAGAATGCTCTGACTCCTCACTTCTACCTCAGGGACTCCTTCAAGACTATTCAAAGCCCTCTTCCTCTAGGAGATCTTTCCCAGTCTCCTTCATCCCCACTACTAGTGCCTTGCCTTTGAGATTCTATCTCATCTATACTGTATATCAGTGGTTCCCAAACTTTTTTGGCCTACCACCCCCTTTCCAGAAAAAAATATTACTTAGCACCCCTGGAAATTATTATTTTTTTAATTTTAATAGCAATTAATAGGAAAGATAAATGCACCTGTGGCCATCACCACTCCCTTGGATTGCTGCAGCACCCACCAGGGGGCAGTGGCGCCCACTTTGGGAATCACTACTGTATATATTATCTTTCAAGTACATAGGTATTTGCATGTTGCTTCCCCCATTAGATGGCTCCTTGAAAGCAAAAGTCTCTTTTTTGTATCTCTGACACCTAACACAATGCCTAGCACACGTATGAGTTTGATTGATGCTTATTGGTGATGAGGGGAAGGTGAATAAAAGTAAGAGTAGTCCCATGCATGGGGGACTTTCTCCTCTTTGGTGGAGATGAATGCCTTACTCTGCATTGCACGAGGGGCAGCCTCTTTACTTGGTGAGAGGCAAGAGCTTCAGTTCTCAGCCAGTCTGCAGAACTTTGGGAGACTCTTTAAATGAAATTCCCCTTTTGGGACTCTCCAAGTAAAAAATTTCTTCAAGCATAGTGTTGAATCAGATTCCAGCTTTAAGAGAGAAGATGGAAGAGGCTAACCCCACTTTAAGTTACTGAAGGAAAAGACAGGAGAGGAGTGGGTGGTCTCCATCCTGTCCCAATTCCCATTTTGGTACTCTAGAGACTTTGGGGAATTTCCTCCTTGGGTAAGATCCAGTATATTTGCCTTGGTTGAACTGAGTTCCTTTGCTCCCAGTGGGAGAGCCCCTTTACTCAGTTTTTTCTGGTATATATTCTTCTATGTACATCTTCTCTGATTTCTCTTTTGCTGCAATTTTGGATAAATGGGCTTCTTTGCACTTTTCTCTGTGTGCTCACTGTGGAACTGTCATTAGATGGGAAAGGGATCAGGCACTGGATGTAGAGCTTAGGGTCTCCCTTGTCACCCAAATGACAAAGCAATCAGCAGTTAGATGGAATCCAATTATACCTCCTAGACTAATTAATAACACTTAAGGGAGTAGGTAGATACATTCTCGTCTGGTACACTCCTCTCCCTCTGAGGACAGCTGAGTGGTAGCCTCTGACCCCAACCTCCTACTTCCTCTCCCGTCAAGAATTAAAATCTCACTTAAAGAAGGAGAAGCTAGTCCCGTCTATTCTTGTCTTCCTTCAGGCTATATACAAGGACAGGCCCCTCACTATACATGTGGAACCACTCCCCACCCCACCCCCCTACATAAAAGTAACTGCAAGCCGGAGAGTTTGCTAATAGCTGGAGGAAATAGAACTAGGAAAGGCTTCATATAAAAAATGGCATCTATGCCATTCTCTGAAGAAAATTGTAGATGCTATTAGATGGAAGGGAGGAAGGAGACCATTACACACATAAGAGACCATATTTTTCCACTCTGTGGGAGACGGAACTTCATGTCCCAACAGCACCAATAAAAACACCAACCATGTTGAGACCGCAGCCATCATTTTCATAAACTTTCATGACTCCTGGTTCCCTGTGGCTTTTACTTTCAAAATCTCCTGAATGGCATCGAAGCACTGCGTCATTCAGTCACTCAAAGAGGAAACATGAGATGATTAAGCACACTCCTCCACTTAATTCTAGACACCTCAACCTGCCTTGACTCAAAAGTAGGCCAACACCTATTTTCTGACACACTAGTTGCACAAGTCAAACAGTCATACTCGAATCAATACTTCGACTTTGAACCCTTTGTGGTTCTTTCCCTAAAAGTGGCTTGGCCACCTGCTTCCTTATATGCTAACTTTTGACACCCGTGGGGCTCTATTCGAGAGTTCAGAGGTGTAAGTCCCCAAAGGGACCTTCTGATCTTAGGTTTGTTGACAGCCTTCAGGGATCTGAGATATACTCCTAAACATTGAACCCTACTAATCCAATCCAGTATGCATTTATTTAGAACATACTATGTGTAAGGCACTGTGCTAAGCACTGGGGATGCAATTAATTAAAAGAAAAGGCAGCTCCTGCCTCAAGGAGCTTACAATCTAATGAGAATAGAGGCAGCAGAAACATGCTTCCTTCTCCACTTTGCACCTTCAAGTGAACTCTGTCAAAATAAAATATGTTCCCTAAGGACAGGGACTTTCCCCCAATTTCTTTCTGAGTTTCCTTACAAGAGATGGATTGCTGCATAAGGGAAGGAGAGGGATGTTCTGTATTCAGAACCTAATGTGATATAGAAACCAAAGTTATCAATAAAATAGGATATACCATTTTTAAAAATGGCATTAAAAAAGAAAATTAGAATTGAAATAGACCTTAGAAATGATTAGTTTCTCCCACCCTCCACTTAGGCTTCATTTCAAAATTCCTAACATCGACCTCCCCACTCAACATTTAGCATAGTACTGGACACAAAGAAATGACAGACTCTGGTGATTATTTTAGAATCATAGCTGAGGGGTCAGGAAGGCAGACAACCAACATTTATTAAGTTCAAAAGGACTTAAAGATCAATAAGTACAACTCTGTCATTTTATAGATGAGGAAGCTTTGTCTCAAGGAAGTGAGATGTTTTGGCCAAGGTTGCACAACTCCTTAATGGCAGAGAACCCAAGCCTCCTGACTTTCCGGCCAATGTTCTTTCCACCATACTTTTTATTTTTTTAGTCATTTTTCAGTTGCTTGACTCTTTGTGACCCCATTTGGAGTTTTCTTGGCAAAGATACTGGAGTGCTTTGCCATTTCCTTCTCCAGTTCATTTTACAGATAAGGAAACTGAAACAAACAGGGTTAGTGACTTGCCCAGAGTCACACAGCTAGTAAGGGTATGAGGTCAGATTTGAACTCCAGAAGATGGATCTTCCTGACTTCGGGTCTGGCACTGTATACACTGGACCACTTAGCTGCCCCTTCCACCATACTAGACTCAGTAAAAACTTGTCGAATTGACTTAAAATGAACATTAGATTTCAAGGACATTTCCCAAATTCAAAATAGGCCTTGTTTCAAAAGTTAATTTGTGACTTAGTTGTTTGGAACATAGAATATACTTTCCATTAGAAACAATATTATAAACTATCATATTTAAATATGTTGTATCCTAATTGAAATGGGCTATTTTTTTCAGGAATATAAACCTGAATAGGATAGGGTAGGCTGTGGGGAAAGGATTCACAAGCAGTGGGAAGATCTGTGGGACTGGGTTCAAATCCTGAGCCTATAATTTACAGCTTTGAAGCTTTGGGAGAGTCATCCTTCATTCCCAGCCACCAACATCCCTGCCCTGGACCTCAATTTCCTCCTCTGTCCAGTGAATAGGTTGAACTTGATGTTCTTGAAGGTTCCTTATAGTTGGAACGTGATTCTATTATCAAAGAACCTTTTATAATGTTCTTTCTAGGGGACAATGTATTCTGAGTCCTACTTTTGAATGCTAGGTCTCTGCTTCAGGCCTCTCTCTCTCTTGAACTACTCCAGCTGGATAATAGGGAAGGAATCCTCTGCCACTGACCAGCTCTGAGACCTTGGGCAACTCACTGAGATACTTTCCTCATCTATGATTTTTTTTGAACCAGAGCTTTTGGGGAATGGCTGAACAAATTGTGGTACATAATGTTGATGGAATGCTATTGTGCTATAAGGAATGATAAGGAGAAAGATTTCAGAAAGAGCTGGAAAAATCTACATGAACTGATGCAGAGTAAAATAAGCAGAACCAGGAGAACATTGTACACAGTAACTGAAACACTGTGAGACAATCAAATGTGAGAAACTGTGCTACTAACAGCAATGCAATGATGCAAGACAAATCTGAGGGACTTATGAGAAAGAATGTTATCCACATCAAGACAAAGAGCCATGAAGAAGAAAAGAAATGATTTATCACTTGTTTATTTGGGCATATGGTTTGGGGTTGTGGTTTAAAGAGATTACTCTATTATAAAGATGAATTATGTGGAAATATGTTTTGAATGATAATACATGTATAACCCAGTGGAATTGCATGTCATTTCCAGGAGGGGAGAGAAAAGAGGAGAGGGAGATAACATGAATCATATAACTTTGGAAAACTTAAGTGTAAATTTGTTATTGGAATAAAATAAAATTTTTAATTAAAAAAAAAAACAGACCTGTTATTTCACCAGTGTAAAGATCTCTTAGAAAGTCACCATTCTAAGCTACCATAACATTCAGACCATAGTTCAAGCACAAATTCTGATACTTACCAGCTGTGTGATCCTGGGCAAGTCACTTAATCTCAGTCTATCTCAGTTTCTTCAACTATAAAATGGGGATAGTAATAGTACTTATCTCCCAGGGTTGTTGTGAGGATAAAATGAGATATTTTGTAAAGAGTTTTGCAAACCTCAGAGCGCTATATAAATGCTACCTATTCTTTAAAAAAATACCTTTCATCTTAGAATCAAAATTGTATATTGGTTCCAAGGCAGAAGAGTGATAAGGGCTAGGCATTGGGAGTCAAGTGATTTGCCCAGGGTTATACAGGTAGGAAGTGTCTGAGTTCAGATTTGAACTCAATCTCCCATCTCTATGCCTGGCTCTCAATCCACTGAGCCACCCAGCTTTCCCGAAAGCTACCTGTTCTTATCATTATTTATCCTACTGATCAAGCCCACCTGTTAAGACTGGCTCCTCCCTGCTCCCATGTCTTTTTTTATTTATTTGTTTTTTAAACCCTTACTTTTTGTCTTATTAACAACTTTTTTAAATTCAAAGATATTTTATTTTCCCAATTACATGTAATAATAATTTTCAACAGATATTTTCTGAAATTATAAGATTCAAACTGTCTCCCTCTTCCCCTTCCTTCCTCCCACTCAGAGAAGGTAAGCATTTTTACCTAGATGATGCATGTATTATTGTGCAAAACTTACCTCCATATCAGTTAATGGTGTAAGAGAACACTCATACAAAACCAAAACCTCAAAATAAAACCGTAAATAAGCTCATGTGGAAGATAGTATGCCTCGATTACAGCTGACTCCCACAGTTCTTTCTCTGGAGGTAGATAGCATTCTTGTCATCAGTCCTTCAGAATTGTTCCTGATCATTGTATTGCTGGGAGTAGCTAAGTGTTCCACTGCTTTTTAAAAACTCTTAAGACAGAAGGGCAAGGGCTAGGCAAAGGATGGTAAGTGACTTGTCTAGGGTCACTCAGTTAGGAAGTATCTGAGGCCAAGTTTGAACCCAAGTCCTCCCTACTCCAAGCCTGGTACTCTATCCACTGGGCAACTAGCTGCCCCATACTCCCATGTCTGTGTACAAGCCATCCCCTCTGCCCACAATCTCTAACTTCCTTTAGGGTTCCACTCCTATATCACCTCCTAAGGGAAACTTTTCCTCAACACTCTGGTTGTTTGTACTGTCTGTTCTCACATTATCTTGTGTTGACTTAATTGTTTACTCTTTGCATCTCTCTAGTAGGCTGCAGTCTTTCTGAAATCAGAGATTTTTCTTTTTTTGGCCTTTTATGTCCCTTGTGCTTTCGTTAGTGTATAAATGGAGATTTTTGAACTCTTGGATTCATCCTCCAGAAGCCCCTTAGTAGTTTCCAAAATTCCTTTTAATCCCTCCACCATGTTGCATGGTCACATCTGTGTAAGTTCTGAGGCTCTGCCTCTCTCTTCCTCTCTTCTTCATGAACGTGACTGAGTTAGGTAGTTGCCTTTTTGCTTTAGCTTTTTTATGTTAGTTATTATTAATAAATCTTATTTACTTAGAGTATTTTGCAGATTAATTTTAATCCCCATAATTAGTGTTGAATTGGAGTAGACTAGGGAGAAGGGAAGGTGTCCAGACATACAAGAATGAATAACCTCCTTCCCTGGGGATGGAATTCTCTCTTGTATATGACCCATTCCCCTGTTAGATTTTAAACTCCTTAGGAACAGAAATTGTGTCACTTTTCATCTTTCATTTCCAGTGTCTAACACCATGCTGTGCCTGCAGTGGACCCTTTAACAAGTGCCTGCTGAATTGAATTGTGTCTTTCACGTGATTCCTTACGATTGTCGATGTAAATGTGTGCAAGACGGACCACCATCCCAGGGGCTAACCAAGGAGATTTTCATCAGATGAAACATGAAGTTAGTTTCTTGGGGGTTTGGTAGATTTCAAACTTTCCTGCTCCCCACTGAGCTGAGCAATATTGAGTTGTCCTTTGATCCATTTACTCTTGGCACTAATTGGCATCTCTGAAAAAAACGGGCATTTCAGACTTACTTCGGATCCTCGTGGATGCCTGGCATCCTGCCCAGGGCAGTCAGTGAGCACACCTGGCCTTCTACTGAGCAGGATCCACAAGCCCCCAGCTCAGGAACAGCTTCAGCCTTTTTGATCTGGGGAAGAGAAGTATGCTGGTATTTGCCAAGATTTTTAGGAGGCTCTGCAAGGGGCGTGTTTATCAATAGAGTCCTCCTTCAAAGGCTTCTGGGTTAGTTTGGGTATCTCGTTCAGCTGTTTAGTTTTGTTTTCTCAGTTTGTGTCTCTCAGGTCCCAGACTGTGTCAAGGACCAAGGAGTAGGGAGTGGGCATGGGCTCGCTCCATCGCCTCATAGTTCCACATCTATTTCCCTTCTAGACTCAGCCGCCACCTGGAGGAGGCAAATCCTGCTTCTCCGCATGGCACTAAAAATCGTGGGAGGACAGGTAACCTCATTAGCTACCAGGACCCAGACACATCCACTCTGTTGTCTGTCAGAGCAGATTAATGATCAGGCTGGGACTGAAACCTGGCACAAGGGAGGCCCGGCTGATTGATTCACACAACGCCCACCCCTTCGGGGGAAGGAAGGAGAGGGCTCTCCACAGACAAACAAAGGAAGGCCTTCTGAGGTTCCAGCCCACGGAAGTTCCCAGGCTAGTGGGGAGGCTTCCAGGAGAAGCAAAAGGGAAAGGGCAACAGGCTTGTGGAGCCTCAGGCTGTGGGACTTTGAGACACATTGTGCCTTCTTTAGATAGATTCCTTAAGCAAGCAATCAGCAAGCTACTATGTACCTGGCACTGTTTAGGTGCTGGGGATACAGAGGCAAAAATGAAACAATGTTTGCACCCCAGAAGCTTAAAGTTCTAAGGGGGAGAAAGGCAGAGGAGGAGGGAAAACAGTATGTGCCCATAAAAGCTCCCTGAGGGCAGGGACTCTGGTTTTCATCGTTGTATTGCCCAGGAACTGCCAAAGAGTAGGAGCTTAATAAATGCCTACTAATTGGCTGATACAAGAGGATATAAAATATAAAAAAATGGGTACAAGGAAATATCAGGGCAAGATCCTATAAACTGAGGGATGGAGGGCAAAAAAAATTTCTCATGTAGAAAGTGGTACTTAAGTTGAGTTTTGAAGGAAGCTAAGGATACTAAGGGCAGAGGTGAAAAGGGAAGGCATTCCAGGCATGGGATAAAGTGCAAAGACATGGAGATGGGAGATGGCATATTGTGGATAAGAAACATCAGGCAGACCAGTTTGAATGGTTTGTTAAGTATATAAAGGGGGATGACAGGATGTCAACAGGGGGAAGTAGATAGGGTTCTTGATTTGGAGACAAGAAGGCTTGGGTTCTAATTCTATCCTTAGAAACTTGCTCGATTGTGAGAAGAGGTCCTTTTCTTTAGCATAAACTTCCTTTGTTGCATTGTGGTCAATCTGCTTACAGGGGGTAAAATGGTGACTCAGAAATGTCCCCTGATTTCTCAAAGGACTGAGCTGGCAAAAGGAAATGGTTTCCAAAATGTAACCCAGAATCTTCTTACCACAAAGACTCCTGGAATAATAGGCAAGGATCATGAAGTCCAAGTCCCAGACCAGGAATCTCTGAAATCTGTCTTTCTCCAGTTCTAATCCCCACCTTTAAAAGAATAGGGTTGGCAAGGCAAGTGTTTGACCCCTTGCTGGGGTTATTGTAGAAAGTATTCTTGCTCAACAGGTTGGACAAGATGGTGCCTGAGAGCCAATCTAACACTGGGACTCAGTAGTTCCATTATTCTAACATTTATTTTAACAAGCCCTCAGTCCCAATGATCCTATGATGAGTATTTCTTAGGTTTACTTATAATTTCAGTAGGAATTCCTCTCATCCTTTGCTCTTCCCATGAGCTACTTCTTAGAAGCCCTTAGGTCTACCTTCACAGCAGTACCCAATCTCCCCTGGCATCATTGCCATGCTGTTTTTAGCTGGAATTGATTTGCCAGTTTCCTCTGTTAAAGTATAGGACACCCAGAACTGTCCCTCAATACTCCATTCTTATCCAGTTCATCCCCTTTCATCCCCTTCTCCTTTGGCCCTCAATCTTTCCCAATATCTGGGTATTTTCCCATGAGTCCTGTTTTCTCATCATGTGGTCAAAATATTTAAGTTTTAGCTTAGTTTTTGTCCTTCCAATGAAATATATGAATTCATTTATTTAAGTACTGACTGACTTGATTTCTTTGCTGTCCAAAAGTCTTCTTGAGCACTACAATTTGAAAGCATCAATTCTGTAGCACTCTACTTCCCTTATAGTCCAACTCTCACAGCCGTACATTGCTACCGAGAAAACCATAGCTTTGACTCTATAGACATTTGTTGGCAAGTTGATGTTTCTGCTTTTTAGTATGCGATCAAGATTTGCCATAGTTTTCCTTCTGAGAAGCAAGTATCTTTTAATTTCATAGCTGCAGTTATCTTTAAGCCCAAGAATATAAAATTTGACACCTCTTCCATTTCTTTTCCCTCTTCTAACCAGGAAATGATGGAACTGGTTACCATGATCTTCGTTTTGGTTTTTTTGGTATTTAATGTTATACTTCAAACCACCTTTTACCCTCTCCACTTTCACTCTCATCAAAAGATTTCTTAATTCTTCTTCACTTTCTGTCATCAGAATGACATCATCTGCATAGAGATCATTAATATTTCTCTCAGTCCCAAGGACCCATAATGAAACATGCTATCCACCTCCAGATAGAGAGTTGATGGACTCAGAAATATTTCTTCCTTCTTTCCTTTTTTCCTTTTTTCCTTCCTTCCTTCCTTCCTTCCTACCTTCTTTCTCTCTTGACAGTTAATATGGGAATTTGTTCTGCATGACACTGTTTGTTTGTTTTTTGCCTTCTCACTTGGTGGGATTCAGAAGTGAAAATGAAATAAAATTGAATCTTAGAAAAAGAACGAGGTGATGTTTGGGAGGATGTAGACTCTGGAACTCTTAGTCCATCACCTCCAAATTCCTCTATGTCCTTGAAGAAAGTGGAATGGGCTAGAATTTGTATTTCATGGGAATAAATTTGTGATTCAAGGATACTGGGGACTTCATATAGTTCTAGCCACTAGCTGCTTTCTATGCTAGTGAAATGTACAAATAACTTATGGAACACTTTTGATATGGTGATTTTGGAGGTTTATAGTTTTGTTTTAATTACTTCCGCTAGGTTCAGATTAGTGCAAATAATAAACCACATGAAATGGTCTTTTTTTTTTTGAGATTTAAATATTTTATTTTTTTAGAAAAATTTTCCATGGTTACATGATTCATGTTTTTACTTTCCCCTTCATTCCCCCTTTACCTCACCCCCCATATCCAAAGTACATTTCCACTGGTTTTAACATGTGTTGAAATGGTCTTTTTTAAAAATTCCACTTTATATTTCCATTGGGCTGGAACCAATGACCATATTTTTCATAATTACACCTTCAAATAGAACAAATGAGAATACATGTGATCACTTCGTGGGATTCATCATTCACATTCATCACATCCCACCTGTAAATGCATTTCATATGCACAGTATTTCTTAAGTGCACATATGGCCAAGTTGGCTTATATGAGTGACTTCCTTTCCAAAGGCCACTTATAAGGAATTCACCAGACACTTTCCCTTGTGTCATTGTACTTGAAATCTTTAAGATTCTGTCTTTGAAGAAAAAAATACCCTTACTTTCTGTCTTATAATACTAAGCATGGGTTTCCAAGGCAAAATAGCAGTAAGGGCTAGGCAATTGATGTTAAGTGACTTGCCCAGGGTCACACAGCTAGGGAGTGTTTAAGACCAGATGTGAATCCAGGACTTCTCATCTCCAGGCCTGGCTCTCTATCTAATGAGCCTCCTAGCTGCCCAAGATTCTATTGTCATAGGTCTTTATATATATTTCCTAGCCTGGATTCACCCTGTCTCCTGAGAGTAGTCATAGTCAAAAGGAAAGTAAAGAAGAATAGGAAAAGAGAAATGGAACATTCAGGGGGAAAGAGAGCAAATTTGTGCCATCTTGGGGCCAGCTGTGAGTTTAAGAGTAGTTTTTCTCCCTTAACAATGTATACAACTGTGTCTAGTCTGGGCTCATAAACCAACTTCCTCCCAATTACTATTTGTTTCAGCTTCCTTCAGAAGCATCAAAGAGTTGTTTAGTTCATGTGAAGGGGTTTTAGAATAAGTGTTAGATCCTATGATGCATTAGTTGGAGTTCTACAAATATTAGGTGAATATTTCTATTTTGTAATGGTGTGGTCCATCCTGAAGAATACTCAGAAATCAATCTGAAAGTTGCTAGGAAAGAGTTAGAAGTTCTTTGGAAATCTTCCAATTACAGGAATTTTGACTTCTTTCTGTTTATGAAAATATGAGTGGAAAGAGCCCTGGACTTGAAGATAAAATTCAATTCATTTTAATTCTATTCAATTCAGTTCAGTGAAGCATTTATTAATGGCTGTATTACTCATAGACATTGGCACGGTACTAAATACTGGGAATACAAAGATGAAAAGGGAAAAAATAGTCCTTCTCACAAGATATTGACATTCTACAGGTAAATAGAAACAAGCAATCAGATAAATCAATGCAAAATAACTGAGGAGTGAGAGTGTATAAAGACTAGGGGATCAAGAAAGGCTTCATGTGGGATGTGAGACTTGAAGGAAGCTAAGAGTTCTTGGGGCAGATCGGTGATACAGAGGACAGAGTAATCAGGAAGACCCATCTTTCTGAGTTCAAATCTTGGCCTCATGTCCTTACTAGCTGTATGACTCTGGGCAAGTCACTTAATCCTGTTTGCCTTAGTTTCTTTGTCTGAAAAATGAACTGGAGAAGGAAATGGCCAACCACTTCATCATCTTTGCCAAGAAAACCCCAAAAGGAGTCATGAAGAGTCTGACAACTAAACAAGAACAAGATGAAGAGTTCTTAGAGGCAGAGGTGGAAGAGTACATTGAAGGCATAGGGACAACCTTTATAAAGACAAAAAGCAGGAGAGTGGCTTCCTCCTTAAGGGACACTCATAAGAAATTCACCAGATAACTTCCCTTGTGTCACCGTACTTGAGATCTTTAAAATTATGTCTTTTAAGAAAACAACAAAAACCCCTTACTTTCTGTGTTAGAATCAACACTAAGTATGGGTTCCAAGGCAGAAAAGCAGTAAGGGCTAGGCAATTAGGGTTAAGTGGCTTGCCCAAAATCACACAGCTAGGATATGTCTGAAGTCAGATTTGCACCCAGGACCTTCTGTCCAATGTTGAATTCAAGGAACAGCAAGTTAGCCAGTTTGGCTGAAATGTAACATTCAAAGAGGAGAGACGTGATATAACTTTTGGCCAAATAGACTGGAACCAGCTTGTGATGGGCTATAAATGCCCAACTAAAGAGTTTGTGTTTTATCCTAAATGCAATAGAGAGTCATTGAAGCTTGAGGTCTTGAGTCTGGTCCCAGCTACCTTTGTCTCAGACTTGCTAGCTATATGATATTAAGGAGGAGACTTCTCCCTGGGCCTGACTTTCTCACCTACCAAATAAAGGAGTTGGACACAACCATTTCCATGAGTTACAGTGGAAATGTGACTTTCGTAGATGTGAGAACATTGAAGGAATTGAAAAGATTAGGACAGCAAGTGGTTAATTGTGGGAACTGAGTGAACCACACTGACTCTATCTTGTGACTCACTTCTGGAACCAGCTCAGTTCCCTTTCTATTCAATCATGGACATAGTCCAACTTCTGTCTTGTGAGGAAAGTTTATTCTATTTGTGGGTATTGGGAAAAATCTTTATTGCTTTGTTTGAACCTATTCCTGCATGACTGAGAAACTAGACTACCTGGATCTGCTGTTTAGAGACCCTTAACAAGGAACTATGGTATGTTGACCAGAAATGCAGCCAAATTCTAAGACTGATGTAAGGGTTTTCTCAGAAGTGAACATCTCGAGCAGTCTATACATCTTATCTGAAAACCAGCACCATACTGATCAATCAGTTATTGTTTCCATCTTCCTTTGATTGTTTACAGATGCTTGGGGAGGAGTAGGAGACCTCTTTTCCTGAATTCAGGGAATTGTACCTGTTGTTCTCTCCCTCCCAACTTGGAAAGTCTCTAGTCTTTCTTCCAATTAGAAATTGGATTACCTAATGTTGAATTGTTTCATTTTGATTAATTGGTCTTATTTGATTGTTTTTAATGAATAAAATCTCTTTCTCCCTGTAGCTAGGGCCCAGTCCTAAGCTTAGAAAGAGGCTTGGTCTCAATTTGTTGGGCAATTGGCATGCATTGCTTAATGAATGGATTTGCTCAGAATATCAAAACTTTGCTTCCACCTTCATTTCATCTTTTGTCATTACATAGATAAGGACACTAGATTTGGAGGCACGGGAACTGAGTTCAAATTCTGACTCTGATACTTCAAGCCTGTATAACTGAATGAGTCACCTTTTCTTTTTTCTAATCTCTTAAAAGAGGGAGTTGAAATCAATGGCCTCTCAGACTCTTCATATCCCAGCTAAAAATCTCATTTTGTCAAGGAAGCCTTTTGCAATCTCTTCTAATTCTAGTGCCTTCTTTCTATTGATTATTATAGTTCTTATTTATCCTATATATAGCTTGTTTGGACATAGTTACTTGCATGTTGTCTCCCCTATTAGATTGTGAGCCCCTAAATGGGCAGGAACTTTCTTTATATTATTAGCACTTAACAAATATTAACTGGTTGACTCCTCTTCTATCCACAAATCTATGATCCAATAGTTCCTTCAAGTTTGTAAAAAGCCATTCACAAAACATGACATGTGATGATCCGAAATACAGTGAAAGGGGCAAGAGTTATTACTTTGTGAATCTACTGCCTGGGTCCCTCCAGTGGAAAAGTTAAATTGGTCATGTGGTTTTGTTGTGTGGGACTTTTCTGCATGGCAGATTTTAAGCTCTCAATTGAACCTGCCCATCAGAATCAATACTTGACACCTCTCCAACAGTCAGAGTTTTATCTATTGAGTGTCTGACAGACAGAACTGAAGTAATGATTCTCTGATACCTTATTTGATGATGACCCATCTGATGCCCTGATAGAATGAGTAGGCAGAGAGCTACCCCAGAGGGATAGTTGTTCTCGAGCCCTTGACTCTTATTTCCCTGCCCTGTTGAATTATAAATGTCTGCAATCTAGATTCTCTTTCCTGAAATCCTGCATGTGTTCTGGAGCAGCAGAAAGTTTTTTTAGAATTCATGCAAAATGAAAGAATATGGTATAGGGCTGAAGAGAAGTCTTGTCCACCATTGGATAGCTTCATATTAAACTGCTGGCATGTATTCACAGCAATACTTTTCTAGATGGCACAGTGGATAGAATACTGGATTTGAAGTCAAGAAGGGCTGTGTTCAATTCCTGTCTCAGACACTAACTGCATGATCCTGGACAGATCATTTAACCTATCTAAGCCTCAGTTTCCTGAGCTGTCAAAGAGAGATGATAACAGCACCTAGCTCTCAAAGTTGTGAAATCATATAACAGATCTAAAGTACTTTGTAAACTTAATGTGCTTTATAAATTCATGTTATTATTATAAGCTATTAGCCAAGAACTAATAATAAAGAAGATGCCAATCAACTGGGGGTGATGGCAAAACAAATCATGATGACATGAATGTATTGCACTATTCCTATATTGTAAGAAACTCCAAAGAGGAAGAATTCAGGGAAGCATAAGAAGACTTATATGAACTGATTCACAATGAAGTGAGCTGAACCAAGAAAACAATACATACAATTACAACAATGTGATTGGAAATAACAGTATCAACTAATAACCTTGAACTGAATGCTCTGTAATTATAATCACTAAATGTGGGCCTAGGAAAATGCTGAGAAAATGCACCTTCTCCTTTTCACTTCATATGTCAATGGATCAGAGACTCAGAGCTGGAAAGTACTTCATATCCAACTGCCATTTTAGATGAGAGGAAACTTAGCTACAAAAATATTGAATTTGGGAGTCATAATTTGAACTCAGACTTGACTTTCTTAAGATCAGAGCTAGTGTCTCAGGTAGGATTTGAACATGGGTCTTACTGATTCCACATCCAAGTCAACTCAGACTTTGACTTTCTTAAGATCAGAGCTAGTATCTCAGGGTCTTACTGATTCCACATCCAAGGTTCTATCTACCATATTCTGCTACCTCTTTGAATATTTGCATATACTATAAGAAAAGGTCAGTATGTTGGTTAGTTTATTAAGCTACTTTTTCCCACTTTCTTTTTAAATCTTTGTTACCAGAGCAGGCTTGTAGGAAGTGGGGAGGGGTGGGAGGAGGAATTTATACTGAAGTGAATGCGATATTGTAACTAAAGGCATCAGCAAAATGAGATTTTCTTTTAGGTAAGAAAGAAACTGCTTGGAGGTTACAGGGTCATAGATTTTAGAGCTGGTAGGGACCTTACTGGTCACTGAGTTCAGTCTTCTCATTTTACAAATGAAGAAACTGAGGCCAAGGAGGTAAAATGGCTTGTCTGAGATCACACTTAAAGGCTTTCAGTCATAGTGCAATGGCAAATGTTTAACAATAATCACCAGCTCTCAAAAAATGCAGGATATACATTTAAGTTTAATCTGTATTATTTTTATTTTCTTCATCACTTTCTTATGTCTAGAAGTCAACAAAACAATAAATCAAGCCCATGATCAACATTTGCTTATTTCTGAGATGTTCATGTTCACAGTAAAAATTTAACAATCAACTTTTCTCTGGAACACAACTTTATTTAGTTCACTTTAAAGTTTCAGGGACATCAAACAAAATTGTAGTCTCTAATGTTTTTACTGAGTTGGAATTTGGGAATTTCAGAAGTAAGTCCAAAATACTTCATCCCCAGGTGTACCTACAGACATGAAATGGAATCCTGTACGTTTTAATAAAAACTAATCTAATTCTAATAAAAGCTAGGTGAGATAGTGAAATAGAGCATTGACCAGGAGTCAAGAAGACCTGAGTTCAGCCTCGGACATTTATTAGCTTGGTGATCCTATGCAAATCCTTTAAACTCTCTAAGCCTCAGTTTTCCTATCTGTAACATGGAGTTAATAATACTTACTTCCCAGGATGGTTGTGAGGATAAAATGAGATAATATTCTTGAAGCTCATTGTAAACTTTAAAGCACTACACAAACACTAATTATTATTATAATTATTATTACTAACAATATGACAGTAGTTATAGAATTAAGTCTTAGAAAAACTTAATTCAAGACAAAAGCCGATCAAGAAAGTGACTTATATGTTCATATCTTCTAATTGGTTGAAAAGGAGTTCTCTTCCACAGAAATAGCCTCACTTTACCAGACACTATTGTAACTTACTTTATTTTTATTTTGGATGAGAGAACAAGATCAGAAGAGAAGATGGTAGGAAAAAACAATAGTCTATGTCAGGTTAACCATGGATGGGTAGCCAGAATAAATGACAGGAGGCTCAGATAACATCACAGAGTGAGAAGTAGCATGGAATGAGAGAAAGATGGATGAATTTGGAGCAAGCAGACCAAAAGTTCAAATCTCGACTCTTCTATATACTACCTGGATAATCTCGTGTGGGCCATTTAACTTCTCTGACCTTCAGTTTCCTTATCTGTAAAAATGAGAAGTCTGGACTAGATGACCTTTTAGATCCCTTCCAGTTCCAAACCAATGATCTCATATATCTTTCAAATTGTAGATTTAGAGCTAGAATGGAGGTCGTCTCATCCAGTGATTCTCAAGCTGTTCAAGCATGAGGACTTCTTTACCATCAAAAAATGTCATAGACTCCCCAACCCCAAACATAGTCATTATACCATTTAGTGTCATAAGATAACAAATTGAGAACTGGAAGGGTCTTTAGAAGCTATTAAGTCCAATCACACCATTTTACAGATAAGGAAACTCAGGTACAGAAAATTAAAATGACACATCCAGGATTGCTTAGCTGGGACATATCTGAGGCGAGATTTGAATTCAGATTCTCCTCATTCCTAGCCCAACCATCTCTCCTATCTATCCAGAAAATGCATAATGACAAAAAGCTACTGTCGATTCAGTAACACATTAAACTGAATTTATCTTTCAAGTATCCTGATGGTTTTTATGTACTTTGACATCTTGCTTTTTCTGTGTCTCCCTATTGTAGATTCTTCCTCCCTCCAGTGATGTCGACTTCTCTCCATGCATACTTGCCTGTCCTATGAAACTCTTGTCCATATTATCCTGTAAATCTGCCAAGAGATGTGTCATCTCATTGTCCTGAGAGCCTTCCTCTAGCCCTGCTGACATTATGTGGCTCCCAATGGAGATCATCAGTTGTCTGTTCATTATTCTTCTTTCTCACAATGTTATGGGTCTATCTTTTTTTTTCTGGGAGTACATTTCTCTGATGATAGCCTTTACTCTGCAACTCCTCATTCCTCATACGTTATTCCATAACTTTCTCATACTCATCATTGCCTTTTGTCTGGCTTTTAACTTCATTTATTTGGAAACATTTCCTGACTCACTGCTCCACAACATCACTACAAAACTATTGGTTTTCAAAAGATGGACTAGTGTTTCAGAGGAAAGCATGGGGTTATTGCTATAGCATCAATAGAAAATCTGTCTCACTCTCCTCCTATTCAATTGTGATCCCAGATCATTGTCCATTGTCAAGAATAAATGTATTGCATCTACAGATATCTGAAAATTAATAATACTTTATAAGTATTGAAACAGACTATTCAGTTCCTATTAAAAGTGTGTTTGCTTTTTATGGTTTTGTGAACTACTTGAAATAACTTATATTACATAATAGAATGTAAGCTCCTTGGGAGAAGGCATTATTTCACTTTTGTGAAAGGAAGGGAGAGAATGAAGGAAGGAAGGAAAGAAGGAAGGAAGGAAGGAAGGAAGGAAGGAAGGAAGGAAGGAAG
>NC_058134.1:44331170-44350551 GCF_016433145.1 Gracilinanus agilis
GGAAGGAAAAAAGGAAGGAAAAAGGAAGGAAAGAAGGAAGGAAGGAAGGAAGGAAGGAAGGAAGGAAGGAAGGAAAGAAAGAATGAATGAACAATAGAATGAAGAAAGGAGAGAAGGAATGATGGAGAGAGAATCAATAATATATTAGGGTACCTGGTGTACTGTTTAGTTGTTTTAGTGTCTGACTCTTCCTGATCCCATTTGGAGTCTTTTTGGCAAAGATCCTAGAGTGGCTTGTCATTTCCTTCTTGGGTTCACTTTACAAATAAGGAAATTGAGGCAAACAAGGTTAAGTGACTTGTCCAGGCTCACACAGCTAGCTAGTAAGTATCTGCAGTCATATTTGGATTCAGATCTTCCAGATTCCAGGATAGGAACCCTATCCACTATACCGCCAAGCTGCTCCTCTCTGGTTATTTATAAAATAGTTCACAATTTGTGTTCTTAAAGGGAAACTCTCTCCTTTCATTATCAAGTTTGGCCTTTGGCAAGCTCTGTAGGAGTGGTAAGAATGTGGACCAGCATCCCTTAGGGAAAGGTTCACACTAATCTTGATCCTGTCCTCACTCTAGACAATGAGAATAGGAGGTACATAATAAGAATTGAAGATAAAATGAAGGGAGTTCAGAGTGATGGAGAAAACAGAGTTTTAAAGCTTCAGGGAAAATGAGGAAACATGGGAAGAAAACATCTCAATGAGAAACATTTTGATGGACTTGAAAGTGTGAGAATGGTGATACAGATAGAGCAAAAGGAAAGGAGATTGTAGATATTTCAAAGAAAAAAGTAATTGGGAGACACATTAGAAGGAGACTCTCAAAACAAAAACAAAAAATCAAACAAGATAAAAATATACCTGGTTCCAGGTTGAATAAAACTGGAACTTCTGTCCTCCCATTTCCTCCGTGGATTTTCTGATTCAGATTGTTTCTTGAATTGGAAGGCACTGAAGATATTGAGGGAAAGCCAAAGGGTCATAATTCAGGCAGAAAAGGAAAAAAAAGCTAATCACTAGTAAGAGTAGGAAACCACAGCTTGGACAAGTATGGGACAGTATGACCAGATGTGAGAGGGCAATATCTCAAGGAGAAGGAACTGATTACATTTGACAATATTTGCTAAATATCATTACAAAAAGGTTAATGTGGTAAGAGGCAGGATGGTATAGTGAATAGGGAGACAGTCTCAGAGTCAGGAAATTTTGCATTAAAGTCTTGCCTTTAACATGACTTAGCTGTGGGACCCTTGTTTATCCTTCATTTTTGAAAAGGACCAAGGACATCATGGGATGATGTCGTGACTCAATTGGATTTAAGTGAGGTAGAGTTGCACAAAGTCATCAGCCTCTCTCTTTCTTCCAGAGTCATCCAAGTCCGGTGGCAAGACAAAAGTCAGGATGACTGGTGATGACCTGGGATGCAGTAGATGACCTTAGCATCTTTGATATCTGACCAAGCTCTAAGCCCTCCACAGTGCCTGTTTACAACCATCTTGATGGTCACTAAAACAAATTGATCTCATCTACCTGTCACACTGAGGGAAGTCTTCACTTGCTTGGGGTAGACACCCCTTTAACACACTGACGGGTTTGTGTCCCATCATTTACCCTCAACATGGTTTAATCTAGCTGCTAAGATGGTTTTTACCACAGTGTGGTTGCTGGCATGCTTCTTGGAGTCACAGGTGAGAGCTGATTGCCAGGTGGACCCCAAAGGTGTATATGAGCAGCCCTGAAGAGCCCTGCAAGCCCTAACACCAGAGGCACCAGTCCTCCTGGAATACTTATACTTCCTAGTGAGTCATTTAACCTATAAATGATTTAACCAGCTCTTTAAGGTTAAAATTTGCCAAGAAATGCTCATCTGCAATCTTACATCAATGAAATCATAGATTCAGATCCTATCCATAAAGGAAAGAAAAACACAATTCAGAGAAGGAAGGTATGACTTCGTGCCTGTAAAACTAGAAAAGGCTTTTTAATTAAGCTGGACCCTGAAGGATGGACAGGTTAAAAAAAACCCTTACCTTCTTTCTTAGAATTAATACTAAGTATCCCTTCTAACGAAAAAGAGCAGTAAGGGTTGGGCATTTGGGATTAAGTGACTTGCCCAGGGTTACAAAAGCTAGGAAGTATCTGAGGCCAAATTTGAACCCAGGATGTCCTATCTCTAAATCTTGCTCTCTATCCACTATGCTACCTACCTGCTCCAATGGACAGGTTTTGATAGATGGTGATGGAAGCTAGAGTATTCCGGGCAGG
The DNA here is from genome assembly GCF_016433145.1 of Gracilinanus agilis. Taxonomy (NCBI): domain Eukaryota; kingdom Metazoa; phylum Chordata; class Mammalia; order Didelphimorphia; family Didelphidae; genus Gracilinanus; species Gracilinanus agilis. Next base: position 44,333,431 of record NC_058134.1, read on the forward strand.
GTGAATATGAATGGCAGGAGCAAAGATGGAGGCAAGAAACTTCAGAATGTATTTGGGGAATGGAAAATAATAATAAAAACAACAACAACAACAACAACAGAAATAACACTTAAGCTTTGTGAAGTACTTTTTAAAAATATCTTATTTCATTATCCCAACCCTGGGAGATAGGTGCTATTATTATCCCCATTTTATAAATAAAGAAATTGAGGTAGATCTAAGTGACTTGTCCCACAGGCAGCTAGGTGGCAGAGTGGGTAGAGTGCTGGACCTGGAATCAAAAAGACTCATCTTTCTAAGTTTAGATCTGCTCTCAGACACTTAGTGGCTGGGTGACCCTGGGCAAGATGCTTAGCCTTGTTTGCCTCAGTTTTCTCATCTATAAAATGAGCTGGAGAAGGAAATGGCAAACTGCTTCAGAAGCTTTGCCAAGAAAACCCTGAATGGTTTCACAAAGAGTTGGACAGGACTGAAAAAGAACTCAACAGCAAAACAAGTGCAGTTTTCTTATAGTTTTTAAGTATCTAAGGATGGATTAGGGCTCAAGTCTTCCTAACTATGGGTTCAGTGCTCTGGCCATTGTGTTATCTCAATGGAGAAAGCCTTCGTGGTCATCTAGATATGGGTAGATATTATCTCCTGCAATGGAATAAAAGTTCATTGTGGGTAGGGTCTTTTTTTTCATTTTTCTCTTTATATTTTTAGCACCTAATATGGTACTTGAAAAGGGGAGTGGGTAGTGGAAGGAGTGGAGGTCAAGGATGAGGATAAAGACCAGGTTCAGTAGTTGGGTAGGCATGAAAGGTTGACGAGGTGATAGAGAGTGAGGAGCTTGGATTTTTAAACTTGGGGGGCAGAGTGATTCTGAGAGGTGGTAAAAACATGGTGGTCAATGGCTATGCTGTGGAATGAAGATAAAAGCTGAGAAAATTCAGCCCCACAAGACCAGGATGCTAACCTCAGGACTCAGGAGAACTGCTCATCTCATTCCCAAGATAACATCCACCAAAAAGTTGGCATGATAGGAAAGGGAAGACACTGGACTGGGAACCAGATCTATATTTTCATTCTAAGTCTTCATTGGTTTAGATCAGTGGTTCCCAAACTTTTTTGGCCTACCGCCCCCTTTCCAGAAAAAATATTACTTAGCCCCCTGGAAATTAATTTTTTTAATTTTAATAGTAATTAATAGGAAAGATAAATGCACTTGTGGCCATCACTGCTTTCCTGGATCACTGCAGCACCCACCAGGGGGTGGTGGCACCCACTTTGGGAATCACTGGTTTAGATGCTTCCTCATCTATAAAATGAAGGGATTATAAAAACATAGAGTTAGCACCTGAAAGGACCTTCAAAAATTATCCCATCTAACTCTAAAATTCTAGGGTTCTACTAAGTCATTATTAACAGAGTTCTCCCATTGACATTCTGCTCCTCCAAAAGGAAAATTTAAAACTAAGAATTTCTGTAAAAGAAATGAAAGATAAGTTCCTTGAGGATAAAGACTGTCTTTTTTGTATCTCAATCCCTGGTACATAGTAAATGCTTAACAAATATTTATTGACCTACTGATCAAGAAGACATTCCTTTTCTTTTTAAAAACTTTTTAAAATTAATTGATTAGTTTATTACATTAAAATACATAGTTAATTCCCTCCCCTGCCCACATTAGAGATGGTGTCATTTGACAAAAAGATATATATGAATATATCAAATTATGTCTTACTTATTTCTGTTTATCAGTTCATTCTCTGGAGGTGGACATATATACAAGTCATTCTTCAAACAATATTTCTGTTGCTATGTATAATGTTCTCTTGGTTCTGTTCATTTCACTCTTCATAATTTCATATTTTTATTATTTCATATTTATTATTCATATTCCATATTTTAAAAAATCCACCTGTTGATCATTTCTTACAGGGCAGTAGTATTCCATCACAATCATGTGCCAAAACATGTTTAGCCATTCTCCAATTATGGGCATCCCTTCAATTTCCATTTATTTGCCACCATAAAGAGAATGGTTATAAATATTTTAGAACATGTAGTTCTTTTCCTTTTTCCCTGATCATCTTAGGAAATAAACTTAATAATGGTATTGCTGGGTCAAAAGGCATACACAGTGGGGTGTTTTTTGTGGCGTTTTTTAAAAAACTCTTACCTTCCGTCTTGGAATCAATACTGTGTATTAACTCCAAGGCAGAAGAGTGGTAAGGGCTAGGCAATGAGGGTCAAGTGACTTGCCCAGGGTCACACAGCTAGGAGGTTTCTGAGGCCATATTTGAACTCAGGACCTCCCATCTCTGGGCCAGACTCTCAATCCACTGAGCCACCCAGCTGCCCCTGGCATACACAGTTTAATAACTCTTTAAGCATGATTCCAGATTGCTCCTACATGGTTTAATCACAGTTCCACTAACAGTATATGTGTCCTCATTTTTCCACATCTCTTTCAATATTTGCCATTTTGCCCTTTTATCAGTTTAGTCAATCTTACAGATGTGAGATGATATCTCAGAGTTATTTTGGTTTGCATTTCTCTAATCAAAAATGATTTAGAGCATTTTTCATATAGTTATATGTGTGTATATATGTATATATTATATATAATATAATAGCTTTGATTTCTTCATTCAAAAATTATCTTGATATCTTTTGATCATTTATCAATTGGGGAATGGCTCATATTTTATATACATGACAAAGTTCTCTGTATATTTTAGATATGAGACCTCTATTTTTTTTTCATTAATAATATAAGCTTGTGGCAAGATGACTGAACAAGGAGACCTTGGTAAATCACTTGCTTTTTCTGCATTTGTCACATCTATTAAATAAAGGAACTAAATTAAGAAATGATCCCCACTTCAGTAAGGTTTTCAGACAAAGGCTGGATCACCCTTTCTCAGTCATGCTGTAGAGGGGATTCATTTGAGGGGTATGGACTGGACAGAAGGCTGCTGAGTCTCCTATTTTCAAAATTTTATACTTCTGTGAGTACTTGGGTCCCTTCTAGCTCTGAGTCTGAACCCCAGCAGGGAAAAGAGTTCAGCCTACTTTCTCTGTTACTTTTAGCTGAGCCTCCATCCTCATTAGCAAAAATAAAAGGGAAAGACTATGTGTTCTCCAAGACACCTTTCAGCAATAATAGAATTCTTTGGAGAAGCAAAATAATAAATGCTTGTTGAAGCAAATACCTGGTAGCTTTAAAATAGCTGCATTTCTAACCAGACCCTAAAGGAAACCAACTAATATTGAGGAGATCATCTCTCTGAGTCTGGCAAGCAGTGACTTGAAATGCCTATGGATCATATCCGAGGAATATACAGTCATCAGTGATACATTTGCCCTGTAGAAAAGTGACTGAAATAGAGACTATTGTGCAACTTTTTAAAAGAAAAAAAAGTGTTTCCCTCATTTTCTTTTTTTCTGTTTATATTGCATTTTCCATAAAACGAAATGAGCCCTGGAAATGAATCCTTATAGAGCTGGCATCATAAGAGGCTCAGCTGGAGATGGGTGGGAGCAAGGATCCCTGGGTTCCAATTCTTTTCTGTGGCCTCAGATAGGAAACTGTGTTTCTCTCTACCACTTCTCTGAATCACACTGGCCCAAAGGGAACTCGATGATCCTGCCATTTATAGTGAGGTGATTTTTTTAAAGGGGTTGAGAGGAGTTACTCATCTCAAGATTGAAATGTAGGCCAGGGTGGTTACTGCTCAGGCAAAATTTAGTGGAAATCATCCACTGAACTAAGTCATTCCTGAAGAGGAGACTAAGACATGTTATCCAGAGCTAGGAGACAAGTTGCTTTGATTGTCTATAAATTACTTTTTGAATCCTAAAGAATTATGGGGTGCAGCTGGGTGGCTCAGTGGATTGAGAGTCAGACCTAGAGAGGGGAGGTGTTGGGTTCAAATCTGACCTCAGACAATTCCTAGTTGTGTGACCTCAGGCAAGTCACTTAACCCAGTTGTCCAGCCCTTTCTGTTCTTCTGCCTTGAAACCAATACACAGTATTGATTCTAAGACAGAATGTAAGGGTTAAAAAAAAAGAATTATGGATGAAATATTCTGCTTCAAACAAAAACATTATCAAGTATTTCCACCCTTCCTGTCCCCATATACACTTCCACCCTCCCACAGACAATGATCTATATTTGAAATGACACAGGACAATTTATATCCTTGAAGAAACTTCAAGGGAGTAACTTGCTTAATCACCTGGAAAGCAATTCAGTAGAGGAGCTGTCTACCAGTATGAGGACCCAAAGTGATTTAGGTGAATGCTTGATCCCAATCCTGCTCAAATGAGACAAAGGGCAGATACACTGGACTAACAACTCCTCAAAACACTGAGGCTTTAGGGGACATTTATGATGCTCCAAAATGCATTGATTTTACAACTTCATTAAGTACCACCCTTAATGGAAGGTGGGCATTTGTAGATAGAATATAAACTCCCGAGGGAGGGAGCAAAGACTGTTTTAATTCTTTCTTTATCTCCTCAGCATCTAAAGCAATGCCTGGCACATAGTGGGTACTTAATAAATGCTGGGGGATTAATTAGTTGGTTGATAATTCTCTAAGTCACAGGCAGAGTCACCAAGCTGTTCACCTCTTGAGTTCTTTCTGGTCCTTGGGCAGCCAAAAGCTCAATGGTGTTTTGCTTTCATTGCTCCTTGAAGTCTTCTTGTCCCATCACCATCTGCCCCCAATTTCAGAATCTCTATCCCCTGAAGCACCCAAAGGTCCTTGAGTTGTCCTGTGATTGACAAAGGAACTCCATTACAGCACCCCACCCATTTCTGGGCTCCCCCAATAGCACTGCATGCTGTAAATGTCTTTATTCTACATGAGGTCTTTTCTAGTAAGCCCCCAGCTACCACTGGCTCCTCTCCAGGTTCTGCATCATGCACTAAAAATAACTTATATTATAAAGATATATCTTGTATATACCTACACATGTATATATTGTCTCCCCCTGAAAATAAGCTCCCTGAAGACAATTTCTTTGCATCTCCAGTGGCTAGCACAGTGCCTGGCATATAATAGGTACTTAATAAATATTTGTCTTTTTCCTCCCACACCTATCACACAACTTTCACTCCCACTCTCCATCAGAACTTACTTGTCCCATTCTTTCAGAGTCCTGCTTTCTACTAATGCAATAATGGGTGTAAATGTATCACTCCACCCCTACAGCATATTAATGGTAGATCCTATCTGAACTCAAAGGATGTTTCAAGCATAGTGGCTAGGCTAGTAAGGCTGTGTGGCTCAGCAGAAATTACACTGGGTTTGGATTAACAAAACCTGCATTCAAGATTTAGCTTTTCTACCTGTTGACTTTGTGACCACGGCCAATTTACTCTTCTATTCTGAGCTTTAGTTTCCTCATCTTTAAAATGATAAAGTCGAACTAAATGGCCTCAAAGTCCCTTTCTAGTTCTACAATTTGGTATTGTTTGTAGACAAATGGACTTTTGGGGATTCCTTGAATCACAGCATTTAGTTCTTTAGTAGTGGTGGGTCTCACTTGAAGAAGCAGAGTTTAAGTGGAGGGCATACTGGATTTGGAGACAGAGGACCTGGGTTCATATCACAGCTCTATATGACCTTGGGAAAGTCACTGCACTCTCAGGATCTGTTCTTTATAATATATTTATGAACCATCCTATCTCTTCTGGTGTTCTTGGAGATAGCCCAATACCCTGAACAAGTCCAAGAATAGCAGTCAGAGAAAGCAATATTCTCTAAACTGCCAGGCTTGCTCCCAGACCCCATAACCATCACAGAGTGGTGGAATCATTGAAAAAAAGGGGCTTGCCTTCTGCATTGTCATCAGTAACAATTATTAACCAACTGTGCCTCCAAAAGGACAGAAAGAATCCTGAAAATAGCAGCACCACCCAGCTACAGATCTTGGTTCCACTTTCGCCCTTACAGCCATCATTTTGGGAAAACAGGTCCTTCATGGACAGCACTAGCCATATCACTTGGCTGCCAAACAACTGCCATTGATAAGGCTGGTGTGCCAACCTAGAAGAAGCAGCAGAGGTCCCTGAAGGAGAGACAGGAGACAATTATGTGCAAGGCAAATTGAAACACCACAACCACCTTGGTCATCACCTCTCCTAAAACCCTTTTGGAGATAGTGCAGGACTCTGAATTCAAAAGCCTTGGGAATATCAGTGCTTCTATTCTAGTGGCTTCAGACATCATCCTGGGAAGCAATGCCATTGGAGACTCAGTCTGGCAATTGCTCCTGCAGGTGATACAACCACATCTTTTGAAGACTTGAAAGAGAAAGTTGTCACCAAGGTCCTCATCAGATGGTTCAACATCAGAAACAGATGTGATTTTATCAATGAAAGTGCCATTAATGAAGAGGCATTCCCTTGGATACAACTGTGCTATGGTCACAGGCTAGGAAAACTGTCTTTTAAGGAATAATGTATGAGATGATAGTAAGTAGGTTTCACCATTATGGCCTTTGGGAAAAAATAAGGATGGATCTATCAGATAATTGCATACTATCTCTGACTTTATGTTTTGAACTTTAGTTTGGAAAAAATGTGAGTGAATTTAATGAACTTTGCTTCTCTCTTCTATTAATTCTTTTTTTTTTAATTTTTTTTAAACCCTTGTACTTCGGTGTATTGTCTCATAGGTGGAAGAGTGGTAAGGGTGGGCAATGGGGGTCAAGTGACCTGCCCAGGGTCACACAGCTGGGAAGTGGCTGAGGCTGGGTTTGAACCTAGGACCTCCTGTCTCTAGGCCTGACTCTCACTCCACTGAGCTACCCAGCTGCCCCTTCTTCTATTAATTCTTGAAGCAAAGGTCATCTAATCCAATTCCCTCCCTCCTCCCCCCCCCCCCCCCCACCTTGGACTGGAAAGGGAGCTGAAGCCCAGAGATTTGAGGTTACTTGTTCATGGGTGGTTCCAGAGGTAAAAATGGTAAAGTAGAGTTGCCTAATGGCAAACCCAGGATTTTCCCCCCATTGTTCTACTCTTAAGACTTCAAAGAAGTTAAGTGAAATTATTCATTAAGAAAAGGTTGGGAATTCCTGTTCTGAAAGACAAAAAATGAGGACTGTTCCTTTCTTAGTCTATCCACATGACATGCTAACCTGTATGCAGATAGCAACTCTCTCTGCTGATGAATGATTGCTGCTACAAGATCAAACAATTCTGCTCACCCATAAGAAAGTTAGAACTGGAAAGGAGCTCAGAAGTCATCTAATCCAACCACCTTATTTTACATTATTAAATTAATGAAAAAAACCCGACTGATTAAATACTTACCATATGCTAGGCACTGGGTTTGCACTTAGGACAAAAATACAAGCAAGTAAAATATACTCTTGTTTTCTAATGGGAAAACAGAACTCACAATTTAGAGTTCAAAAGGGAGAGTGATGGGCAGTGGGGAGGGTGAGAAGGAAGGCTAGAATTAGCCAGTGGTAAGGTTTGGAAATGGATAGGAAGTAGTATGGTGGCCTCATTCCAGGAAAGATGACCAAACTAAGGCATGGAGAGAAGTGACTCACTCAGCGTCACATAGGTAGTCAACAGAAGTTCCTCCAATTTCAAATCCATCTTTATGTACATAATACTATGTTACCTTCAAAATATAGGGTGTCCCAAAAGATTTAGTGGTTTTAAACTAAAACTATTATTTAAAAATTGTTAAAAAATAAACTCTATTATGTATAAGTATATATTCCAAATAATAGGTATATTATGTATAATAAATATATCTGCAATAAGCATATTTACTATATTATGATTGTGATACATACATAAATATAATATAATTATGGTAGAAATAAATATTATTAAATAAATATTATATATTATATAGGAAGATATTTATGCTTTTATTATATATGTTTATATAAAATATGGAGTTTATTTTTCATATACTGTATTAATAACTCCCTGCATATTAAGAAGAATTACTATGTATTCCTCTGCCTGGGATCTGGATCAGAGATAACATCTAATTTATTTTCTCTGTCCTTGGAAATCCAAAGAAGAATCTTCCTTTTTGACAGAATTTATTTAATAAATGAAAGGGACAAGAGTTCTTTTTCTATATACAGATTTCCCATGATGTGGGTGTGGAAAGTGGTGTATAGATTGATGGCCAGCCTCTTAATTAGTTATCACCAATTAAAAATATCTTGGGATGGGGGAGTGAGACCATAAAAATCTATTTATTAGACTGCCCAGCCCCACTGGGGTTGACCCTGGTTTTTGAGAGATAACCAGGGAGACTGATATCAGTTTATTGGTTATGATGCTGGTATAACTAATAAACCTGATAGAATTAATAAACTGATATCCTTATCCAAAAATCAGTCTCTTGATAGCATTTTAATCATAACAGTTATGGCAACCACGAAGGGATTACTGAATTCTCCTTTTTCTTACTAGAAAAGTTTCATTCCAACACTGGGCCCACGTGGGAGTTTTTCTCCCACAGAATGACTTATTTTCAAATAAGTAAAAATCAGATGAAGTTCAGACCTGTTCCTGATGATGAGATCTTCCATGAGTAAGAATTATGTTGTGTCTATATGTTGAATGTATTTTGTGTGTGCATGGTAAATGTCCCACTTTGTAAGGTCTGTATGTTTTGTGTGCTGTGGTGTATCATTTTGTATGTATGAAGAAACCTAAAGTTGATTTACTAAGAATCCTGGGGTTGATTAATCTAGAAAGAGATGGATGGAGACATTTACTTGAGAAAGTAGTTGTGTGTAGTGATGGCTATTGAATTGGAGTTCTGTATTGAAGTCTCTAGATAAGACCTGGTTTCTCAAGAAAAATAGTTTCTTAATAAGTAGGGTAGCTATCCAGAAACTGTAAGTGGTCAGGGTCCCCTGACCCCCTGACTAGGGTGAGGGGGGCCATTAGGAAATCTCTCATGTAAGGTTTAGCTCTTAAGACAGGTTTTGAGAAGCAAGGAAGGCTTTTAAAATAATGAATAGGGTTAGTCACATTTTGTACAAACTTGTAGTTTGTGTATGTGTGTGTGTGTGTGTATCTGTGAGGGAGGCTAAGAAGTTGAAAGAGGGAAGAAGTAAGGTTCTAAGCAGTCACAGTTGCAGAGGAAAGCCAAACCTTTTTCTTACCTGACTATAATGAAAGACTTCAATTGGAATTTTTAGAAGCCTTGCTTTGGGTTTAGACAAGCAAGGTCCTATTTCTTTTTTTTTTTTTAAGGCCTATTATTATATTGTAGCATTTGGTGTAAAATCTGTAGTAACTTCGGTTGAGAATTTGTTCCAACTTTGTTAATTGTTTTTGAAATAGATAAAATGTTAAGCTAGCTACATTTAATATTTTGTTAATTTGGCATTTGCCATTATTGCAAAATTATAAAGTAATTAATTTTGTACTGCCTATGTCTACTTTTTTTGTTTCTTTATAAAATGTAGAAAATTCTTCATTTTATATTTTTATTTATTCTGTAATAGGCAAATTTTATTTTCTCTTTCTCTCATATATTTCCAGATAGTGGCCAATATCTGAGGATTGCAGAGAACATTAAAAATTTTTAATCAGAAACTCAAATGGGTTAGTAAAAAATTTCCTGTTGGTAAAATTTTCTAAATTATCATGTGAGAATTCTGGGCAAGTGATTCCAATGTAAATAGAGGTGAAAGTTATTTTAGCACTTGTAAAAGCTAGATTTTATTTGTTTAATAGCTATTTTAGATTGAAGTAATCCTACCAAAGTATTGTATTTAGGATGTCAAATTTCTGTTATTTTAAATTAAAAGCAAAGGGTTGGGATGAATTGAAAGTGGAGCTGAGTAGTATCAAGAGGGAGGTACTGGGAAATCAGTCTTTGCATCCCCTTTAGAAAGTCAAAATTCCACTTTAATTGAAATGTGCTCCTTGATTTGCATTGTGATCTCTTTCTTGAACAGGTTTTGGGTTGACAAAAAGAAATGAATTTCTTTTTGGTGAGGGTGGAGAGAATAGAGTACCAAGCATCTTTTCTCATGTCTGCTCAAAGGTCCTTTCCTCCCCTCCTCCCAGGTATTTCAGATGGGTCATACGCTCCATACTACAGCCTAGAGAAAGTGGAGAAAGTGTGCTTTATTGAGTATAACATATAATTTTATTAACTCAGAACTCAATGAAAATAATAATTATTAATATTTGTAAGGACGGGATTTGTGCAAGGGGGATGGGACCAAAGGAGCCAGAGAAGGCAGTTGCTGACAGCTGCTGACAGTTGAGACCAGAGAGGATTCTGGGAATGTCTCTGAGTGAGAGAGGAGAGGTCTTTGGGTGGAGGACTGGGAGGAGAGAGAAGGAAGACATCCCAGCTCAGATCCAGTCCTGAGGGCTTCCTGAGGATCTTTCTTTTGGAAATTGAAATCCTGATTCCTTGAGAAAAGCCATTCCATCACATCTCACCCATCAAAACTTCAACCACTGAGTCAGCTAAGTTTGGACTCCATTTTGGGAGCAACCTCTTAGTCTCCTTCACCCATTACCCAGCCTTGCTGAGAGACCCCTTTTTGTTCTAAATTTACAATTATAGAAAAGGATAGAAACAGAGAACTAGAAATAGAAGAAGAGGCGAGGGGAGAAGCTTAGGAGTGGGATCACTAGGGTTCCCACCTAAGTGATGGACCCCACAGCAATAGTGAAGAGGGCTCCCCAAAATACCTCTGCCCTTCACCTCTTTCCCCAATCCCTGATTTGCAAAAAATAAAAAGCCATTCAATGGTCAGATAGCATTCCAGTGTTCCTGAGAGACAACAAGGGAGAGGTGAACCACAGCTTGGTCTGGCTGCCTCTATCTTGAAGCCAGAGCACCTGCTGTGAAATTAATTGACCTGGGGGAGGTTTGTGTGAACCCCATCCTTATTCAGGATTGGATTGGGGTACCACATACCTCCTTTTATAGGGAAGCCTTGCCCCTAACTCCTGTAGGGTGGCATGACCATCCAGGTCACCCAGTTTTGGGGTGACACCCCTTTAAAGTTTCTCAGTGTATAATTGACCCCAGGGAAGTGCTGGAAGAGAGACTCACTACATAGGCTTTCTCTATCTCCCTTCTATCAAACATCTGTTACTGACTCTTTAAATTGTTTCATATTCCACTTATTATTTCTTTCATGGAATTTGATGTCTTGATATTTGATGTTTTATATCATTTTAAATGGGATGAAGTAATTCTGTATAAGATCATTTGAAAATTTTGTAATTTTGTTTCATATTTTAATATTTTAAATTACTAAATATTGTTTTTAATGAGGTGAAATTTGGTAAACTATTATAAAGATACAATGTTAAAAAGTTATTTCTCTAATTTGGACATTGTTGACCTATGAACTAAACTCCTGAAAGAAAGTATATATGTAAATAGATATTTGGAATGGTGGTGATGTTATATTTTAATGCGTTGTTCTGAATTCTAATTCTGATTCTAAATTCTAAGTTTTGAAGCATTAAATTTTATTTTGAAGTTATCTGGCTATTTGTGGAAATGATTAATTTGTTAAAGTTATATTACTTTAATATATTTAAAGGAGAAAATTGAAGTAATCTGCTTAAATCTCTTTTTTTGCTTGAAATACATAATATCAGCTGAAATTTTTGTCTCCTTTTTTCCATTATAACTACTCCTTAACTAGAGAGAGATTAAGTATGGGGGGAATTAATTAAGAATTTGTTTATTTTATAGAACTTTATTTGTCAAAGATGAAGTTATTTTCTTCATGTTAAGTTTTGAAATATTTTGTTTGGAAAAGTGTTGAAATTTAGAAATGTTTATTTGTTGAATTATTGTCGTCTAAACATAAATTTTGCATTTTAGATACAGGTTTTTGAGTATGTTAAAATTTTTCTTATATTCTAATCCTTGAGAAGAGCGGTTAGGTTGTTTGAAAAAGACAATAAATTCCTCTCATATTTTTATTTAAGTCTGCTTATCAGATCTTTTCAGGCCTTCTGTTAGTGTTTTGAAAGTCTGTGTTATCATACTTAAAGAACAGAATTTTATAAGTGAATTTTAATTTAGATCACTTGGAAAATCATGTAATTGCATTTGTTAATAACTTGAACATAGTGAAACTGCATTTTTGAATCTACTTTTCACTCTGAAAGTCTAGATGATAATTAATCTTCTGACAGATCAGTAGTATTTCTTTTAAAAAAAAAAAACAAAAAACCTTAACTTATGTGTATTGGCTCCTAGGTGGAAGAGTGGTAAGGGTAGGCAATGAGGGTCTAGTGACTTGCCCAGGGTCACATAGCTGGGAAGTATCTGAGGCTGGATTTGAACCTAGGACCTCCCGTCTCTAGGTCTGACTCTCAATCCACTGAGCTACTGGGCTGCCCCTCAGTAGTATTTCTTGATTGATATCGAGGGGATTATTTTGCTTTGGGACTTCTAATTTGCTCCTATCCTAAATTTTTTTGTTTTTAAGATTTAAGATTCTGATCCTTCATCAATTACCGTCACTCCTTCCTTAAAGGGCACCTTGTGCTCCTGCAGTTTGAAGACTGTTACTGGAGAATGTTGAGGAAATAACCTTGCCAAAAGAAAAGGTGGGGTTTGTTTCACATCTATTGAGAATAGGATTGTTTAAATCTTGTTTTTGGCTGTGGCACCCTAGAAATGGAAGTGAGACTTTGTATGACTCTTACCTGAAGCCAAACAGAACATTCTGTGCTAGAAGAACCTGTTTTGATGTCTTGTGCATTTTGTCCTGGTCTTTTCTTCTTATACCAAATTCCTCTTCATCAAGGAAATATATGAACACTACATTAAATCATTATCTATTAGTTTGATTATATAAGCTATTAGATTAACTGAAATATCTAAGTTATTGGTGTGTAACATCAAAGATATTTAAACTGAAATCGTGATTCTTTTTATACGCAAATAGATGTGTAGTTGGCCTTATTATCTGTCATTAATTATTTTAAATCTTTCCAGTATCTCGGAGTGGTACAATTAGGTACAATAGTCTAGGAACATCTAAGCCAGGATATAATTTCATTGGTTCATTGGTTCATAAGGTTATATTAGTAGCATTTTTTTCTATTTTAAGTTAGAAGACTTGTGTGCAATTACTAATAGAGAAAAATGACATGTTCTGTCTTCTGTTATTTGTAGTGGCATCTTGACTTATTATTTGTTGTAATAGTATATTCTGTAATGCAAGGAGATTGCACAAGAGTATGGAGAAGATCTAAGAGCATTACTCTTTATAGATAGAGCTAGTTTATTTGAGCATGGTTAGAAAGTTGGTTGTTTGACTATAGATAACTCATTTGATACAATGTAAGATAATCTGCCTAGCTTTTTATGGATCCCATACCAAGACTATTGTTAATAATAAGAGGATAAAATGTGTTTTGGGTGAATTCGTGTATGTTACCATCTAGTTTAGGCATGTTTGCAAAGAGGGATCTAAGGCTCTTGCAAGAAAAGATGCTCTTCAGAATCTCCTCCTCCTGGGGTAGGATTGAGAATTAAAATTAGAGAAGATTAAAGTAATCAAAAATAATAAATACACATAATACCAGATAATAGAAGTGAGTTAATATTAGAAGTGAAAGTTTTTGAAGAAAATATAAAAAATCAGATGATTATGTATATGTTAAATCTGTTTCTAATTGTTTCTAAGGCATTGAGCATGCTCTAAAGGCAAGTTGAAAAAATTTTGGATATATATCAACTTTGTTCCTTTCAGCCCATTATTGGCAGTTTTCCAAAGCAGATATTTTGTTCAGACAGAACTAAACACAGCAGTAAGTGTAAGAAATATAAATTCTTTAGTATGAAGTTCATAATAATATCTTTTATATTAATAAAATTAGAATTCTAAGGTTTGAGTTAGCTTTCACCAATCTGACCTAACTATTGGCAATTCAAAATTTTAGTGGCTGTGTTAAATTGTATTAAGATCTATTTTTCAAGGAATTTTAGGGAAAAGGTATTGAGAACCTGGACAGAAAGAGATTCCAGGGGACCCCTGTGTTAGCACTAGGTGTAGGATCACTCACCATTTAGCAGCTCAGTTGACCATTACTCAGTTCTGAGTCACAGTTCCAGGGAAGAGAAGAACAGTTGCAGTCATGAGGGAGTAGGGGTCCTATCTGGATAAGGATGAGGGCACAGACCAGGACAGTGAGGTGAGGTGACTTCTCCCCATATTATACCACCTTGGAAACATTGAAAACTTACAGATCCCCAGAACTAATTGTGAAAGCTACAGAAAAGACTGAAGCTCAGATCAGTCATTTCACCCACAAAGGTGACCAAAACCCAAATCAATATGAAATTGATAGGTGGCTCAGTGGATAAAGAGTCAGGTTTGGAGACTAAAGGACTTGGGTTCAAATATGGCCTCAGATACTTCCTAGCTGTGTGACCCTGGTCAAGTCACTTAAACCCCCATTGCTTAACCCTTACTGCTCTCTATGCCTTAGAATCAATACTCAGTACTGATTCCAAGACAGAAAGTAAGGGTTTTTAAGAAAGGAAGGAAGGAAATTGTTGATAGCTTTTGATCCAGCAACACTGTTACTAGCTCCATACCCCAAGAATATCAAAGCAAGAGGAAAATAATCTATATGGACAAAAAAATTTATAGCAACTCCTTTTGGGATGGCAAAGAAATGGAAACTGAGGGGAAAATCCCATAAACTGGGTAACAGCTGAACAAATTATAAATTAATATCATTGTGCTATAAGAAATGATGAAGGGGATCTTTTTAGAAAAAACCTGGGAAACTGAAATGAATTGATGCAAAGTGAAATGAGCAGAAGTGAGAAAACAATAAACATAGTAACAACATTATAAAGACAACTATGGAAGACTTGGTAAACTGACCATTGCAATGGTCCCTCAGAACTCCAAAGGATTCATGACCAAAAAAATAATGCTTTCCACCTATAGATAGAGCACAGTTAGAATGCAGATTGAAGCATATTGTTTTTCCCTTTTTATTCCAGAACATGGCTAGTGCAGATATATGTTTTGCATGAACTCATGTAGTTGTTGCCTATCATTTTCATTACCATCTAAAAAGGGGATGGCAGAGGGAGACAATTTGTAATTGAAAATAAAAATAATATTTTCAAAAAAAGGAAAAATAGTGATTCTTTTATTATATAGAAAATGCTTTAAGTTTGAGGGGGCAAAAATAATATAGAGGAGACTATGCTCTTAGGTAGAGTAGAAATCTCCTCCACTTTCACATATCCCAATATGTGTTGTCTTCCTCCATTAAAAAATAAAGCTCTTAACAATAGGGAGAGCCATGTTTACTTATATTTGTATCTCCGGTGTTTCATATAGTGCCTGGAACATAGTAATAATAATAAATGATGTGTATATATAAATCTTTAATATTTAATACTTAATAAATTATGTGTATATATAAATTGTATATGTATATACAAAAGCTGTCTTCTAACTCTATTTCTGTCTCTGTCTACCTACTTCTGTTCTTGCTATATTTTCTCAGCAAATATTCCTTTCTAACAGCTAATTGGGATCAATTTGGCTAAGTGGAACTGATGTTAATTATTGGTGGCTAACACTGTGGGGGGACACTAGAGAATGGGGGCTCAATTTTGATAAGTTTGTTTGTTGATTAGGAGCTGTTATAATTATTTAGGATGAAACTATAATTTATTGCTCTGATTTTGTAGTAAGACATAGATTCAATAATTGCATTAAGTTAATTTTAATATTTAGTATTGATTTATAAGATAATCATTTAGGTATGTATAATCATATAAGAAAGTATAGTTAGCCCTTCCACATGGCCAGGGTTAGGGGAATGCCACCCCTGCGATCTGGAAAATCTGCGTAAAAACTTTTTGGCCCTCCCTTCATACCAGACAAGAAGTCTGAATTTTTTTCTTCTCCTTTATGGAGCTTTACGGTACCTTATGTTAAAAAGATGGGGAGGGGGTTCCGGGTTAAGATGGCAGCAGAGTAAGAAGCAGCTCTTAACCTCTCCTGACCAAAACACACAAAACTCCTCAAGGGGACATAAAAACAAGTCCAGATGAACAGAGGAACCCCCACAACAGGGCACAGCGTGGAAGGTACGTGGAATCGAGGCATTTCCATGCTATAAAGGGGTGAAACAGCCCTCACGAAATCGCAGGCTGAGCAACCACCCCATCCCCACCTCCTCCACACACATCTATAGCTCCGAAGCCAGCTAAAAAGAAATAGAGCAAGTTTGGGGCACCCATCGAGTCATTGGCAGCTCCAGGACCTGTTCCTGAGAGCAGCAAGACTTAGGACCCCATTAAGCCAAAAAATGCAGGCGAAATCTGAGCATGGGAGCAGGACGCTGGGCGCAGAGCACAGGCTGAGCAGAACGCAGGCACTGCGGAGGCGTGGGTGGAGGCAGACACAACCAGGAACTAAAGCCTAAGTGGGGAACCAGTGTGGACGGGTATACGACTCTGGAAGCAGCGCCCTGAGACTTGTAAAGAAACCTCCGGCAAACGATCAAGCAAGGGGGCCCACCAGGGGGCTTGACCTTGGAAAAAACCAGAACTCAGACCTCAGGAGCCAATAGATAGCAGACAGACACTGAGCGCGAGGATAAACCTGAGAAGCTGCTGGGCTAACGATGGCTACTCAGTCTCAGGAAGTTCAGAAGAGAAAGAATTACAACAAGAAAAAGAAGTCTTTAACACTTGACAGCTTTTACACAGAGAAAATCCAGACAACTGAGCAAAAAGAGGAGGCGAACAAACAAGCATCCAGACCCTCCTCAAATAAGGAAAACTCCTCACAAGCTATGGAAGAGTTCAAAACTGAGATTTTGAGGAAAATGGAAGAGATCTGGCAAGAAAATAACAGTTTAAAAGGTAGAATCTTGCAATTGGAAAGTGAGGCTCAGAAATTGAACACCAGAAATGACCAGATTGAAAAGGAATACCAGAAGATTATGGCTGAAAACCAGAAGATTATGGCCGAAAACCAGAAGATTATGGCCGAAAACCGAAAGATTATAGCCGAAAATCAATCTCTAAAGGCTAGAATTGAGCAAGTAGAAACTAATGATCTCTCAAGACAACAAGAACAAATAAAACAAAGCCAAA
>NC_058134.1:44350625-44351269 GCF_016433145.1 Gracilinanus agilis
CTAAAGGCTAGAATTGAGCAAGTAGAAACTAATGATCTCTCAAGACAACAAGAACAAATAAAACAAAGCCAAAAGACTGAAAAAATAGAAGGAAACATGAAATATCTCAATGAGAGAGTGACAGACCAAGAAAACCGGTCTAGAAGAGACAATTTGAGAATAATTGGTCTTCCAGAAAAACCAGAAATTAATAGAAACCTGGACTCCATACTAACAGAAATAATTCAGCAAAATTGCCCTGAAGTCCTACAACAAGAGGGCAATATAGACATTGAAAGGATTCATAGAACACCTGCGGTATTCGATCAAGAAAGGAAAACACCAAGAAATATCATTGCAAAATTCAAGAGTTTCCAAGCAAAAGAAAAAATCTTACAAGAAGCCAGAAAGAAACAATTCAAATATCAAGGAGCACCAATCAGGATCACACAGGATCTGGCAGCCTCAACGCTAAAAGACCGCAAGGTGTGGAATACAATATTCAGAAAGGCAAGAGAGCTGGGCCTGCAACCACGGATCAACTACCCATCAAAATTGACTATATATTTCCAGGGGAAAGTATGGGCATTCAACAAAATTGAAGAATTCCAGGTATTTGCACAGAAAAGACCAGGGCTAAATGGAAAGTTTGATATCCAACCACA
>NC_058134.1:44356143-44473155 GCF_016433145.1 Gracilinanus agilis
AAAAAAAAAAAGATGGGGAGGGAGAGTATACACACTCTCACAGGGACCTCTGTGTTCGTGCTACTGGTAGAAGGACTAAGCCTCTCCCCACCTGACAGGCTCTGCTGGACTGAGCCTATCAAGCTGTCTCCTTTCAACAGCTGCCCAGGCAGGGAACCACTGAGAAGTTGTGTGTATTGTCAGCTTCTCTAGTTTCTCAAACCTGGGGTTGGTTTGAATGTTGATATGGGTTATTGGTGCACTGACTGCATAACGCTATGAGTCTGACTTCGTGACTATCTTCCCCTTCCCAATGGCCTTAGATACATCTACCACTCAGGAAAGGTACTTCAATCTTTGACTTGGTAACAAACAACTGTATTTAATTCTGGCTTAACAGGGTTAGGAACAAGGGAAAGTATGGAAGATCTAGGGATGCTGTTGCTAATTATCTAAGTAGATGATCAAAATTGTAAAGGTTGCTGGATCAGGTAGAGGCTGGAGATTCTTCATCTTCTCACTAACTGGCTTGACTTGGCCAGAGCCAAGCCAAAGAATAGAGAAGGCTGTTGATAATCTTCTTGAATGACAGCGGTACTGCTCGCTCTCTCTCTCTCTCTCTCTCTCTCTCTCTCTCTCTCTCTCAGCTCTCTTGATGATAAATATAAGTCTCTCAAAGTCTCTCAGGCAAGGAAGTTGAATTGCAGATATAGAGCTTACCCTCCCTCTTAAACCTCCCACTTCCCAAGATTGCTCCAGAATAAGCTGTCTTGTGTTGTGCATGATGGGTATTTATAGGGTTGGCTCCAACTGACTTTTAGCCCTGGCTCACGGCACCTCGGTACATTCCAAGGTCTCCAACTGACAATCTTGTCACTCAAAGTGGTGTCCATCTTGTCCTAGAAATTCATTATAACACTTATTATAAATGTTGGGTTCAGTATGCCTTTCTGAGTTTCTAAACTTTTTCTGTGTCATCTGCTGGCCTTCCCATGTGTCTATGTCTTCTGCAAAACTCCGAAAACATTTATAGCCATTAATTTCTTATGTCCACCCAAGATATGTCAGAACTTTGATAGAGAAAGTTGCAATGTGGAAAGGATAACTAATCATATTAATTATATAAGTATAAGAATGTTTGTCAGAATGGCTATTTTACTCTATAGCTAACTTCAAGAAGCCAACTACAACTGCAAGAAGTCTATACAAATTAGGAAGAAATCTGTACCAACTAGGATTTCAAGTCTATTTGAGTCAGTTTCTTGCAATTTTAACCTGTTAATGCAGTCACAAGTAAACAAGCAACTTTGTTCCTCTTTTTTTTTTGCCTATAAATATCTGTTGAGTTGACAGATGAGGTCTCAGAACAAACCAGGTATGTCTGCAGACCCTCTTACTTTGTGTGACTTGCAAACATGTTAAAGTCAATGTGCTCAGAAGATTTGCTCTTCCAGTATTTTTTCTTTATCATCCAATGATGTTAAAGAAAACCAGTCCCTAGGCCCTGTGGGTGCACCTGAGAGGATGTGGCTAGTCTCATTTTAGAAAAGTAAGTCTAGGATCTTTGTGTATCATAAAGTGCACCACACCACCAGCCACTCCAAGCTCAGCTCAGCTTGCAGATTACTCTGGGTACCCAAAAATGGGAGGGAGGATGGAGAAGAGGGAAGATGCTCAATTCTGACTCATGGATCAAGAACACAGTTAACTCAATTATCCATCCTTTAACTGGAACCATCTGTTCAGGTGACAGGAAGAAGAATACGGGACCTCTTCTGCACCTGCTCTGGGCTCAGAGCCAACTCCATCAGAACCATGGAGCTAATTCACCTGTGGAAGTGAGCCAACCATAAATGAAGGTACCTGGGTCTATTCCTTATCTTCATACTTGTGCCAGTGGCCTGCCACTGTGTCTACATGTGTGTGGTTTCAGCAGGGCAACTGAACTATTTTGAGACCTTTCATTTATCTTCTTGACTACAAAAAAAAGTCTCTAACCCCAAAGCAAGCATTAGACATAAGCTGATTAAATTTCCTTCCAGTTCAAAGCCAGTTTTTGAACAATCCAACTCCTCCCACTCCAGTAATGTTTATATATCATGCCTCAGTGCTCTTTGTGCTGATTCAAAATCCCACAAGCCAAAATGCTATCTTTCTATAGCACCTGAAGGCTCATTATGGCTGCGCTGTCATCTTTTCCTTGCTTCACTACATGATTTTGGACTAGGTCTGTTTCTTCATACTCCCGGACAATTAACCTTTGGTGAATTGACACTTTTGAGGAATTTAATATCAAATGACCTAAGGCACAGAGTTTGTCCAACTTCAGGGAAGTGTAAGATGATATTTGAACAATAATGCAATTCCAACAAACATCTATTGAGTAAAGTAAGAGGCAGCATTCATAGAGGTGACAGGATATTGGACTAGGAGTCAGGAAGACTTGGGTTCACCTACCACCTCAGGTATGTGCTGCTGAACAAGTCATTCACCTTTATGAACTTCCATTTCCATACCTGTAAAATGGGGATAACAATAGCAACTACTACATCTGGCTATTCAGTAGGAGCAGCATGGTCTAATTTGAGTTTTTTCTCTTTCTTCTACCTACCTTCTGATAGATGTGCCCATGGGCAGTGACAGACCCCAAAGTCAGCTAGCTGGATGATGGGACAGAAATCAGAGAGACTTAGATAATTTACAAATGCGATCTTACTCCTGAAACTCAGCCTGAACAGACTCTTAAATCTACTAGATGGGAAATAGAAATCCTTTACTTCATTTCTAGATTCTTCCTCAGTTTGTATGAATTTTAGCTTGGTTTCTACCCAAAGTGCCCTACAAGGAGTCAAGCTTTGGTTTCCTTTCTTCCTTTGGTTTGGGGCCCAAAGTGGGGATGAGGTTGTTTCCTGAGAGGCTAGGAGAGGTTCCTTCCTTACAGGTAAGTTAAAGACAGGGAAGACCGAGGAGCAGAGTCCTCCACAAGCAGAGTTTCCCCTTACCCACATGTATTAAGGACCTATTGATAGGCAAGCCCAACCTTCCTGGGAGTAAGTATTCTCCCCCCAAACCATCATGCCTACTTCCTGCCCAGTCCTGCTAAGCCATCATCCAGGAGAGTAGCTCTTATGGAGATGGGGACTGGCCACTGCCACAGTTACTAAAGACCCCAAATATTCTCAGTGCCAAAGTCCTTGATACCCTCAAATTGCTGAACATCAGCAATATGGCTTTATAGATGGAAATGACACTAAGGAACACATTTGCTCTGTTACTGTACCATCCATTGGCCAAAGGTTGAGCCCTCCTACATGCATTGTCTCAAACAGTGAACTTCTTGAAAACTGAGTTTTTTCCGATCATTCGTTCACTCTGTGTTCAGAGAGCACTGGGAAAGGCCTGAAGATGCTAAGTTTAGGTCTGGTCTGGCCCTTCACATGAATGCAATAAGGAGATAAGGCTGGTGCTCAAGGATGATAAATTCCCAGAGGGCACATGGATATAAAGGCGAAGGGAACTCTGGCCCATACCCCTCATTTGGGAGGTTGTACTGACCAGAAAGATTTGGAAGGGACCTCAAAGGCTATTCAATCCGACTTCCCCCACTCTTTTTTTATTTAACAAAGGAGAACATTGGAGTTAAATGACTTGCCCAAGGTCTCACTGGGAGTAAATGTCAGAGGCAGGATTTGAACCAGCACTTTCTAATTAACGTACAATGCTCATTTTAGGGATGAGGAAACAGGCTCACCTATATGAAGATAAGAGTTGAGTGAGATTAGAACCAGTCTCTCAATGAAGCGCCCTTTCCAGCACACTCGATGATACATATGTACAAGAGGTGGATGAAGAACCAAGTGCCGCCCTAGGTCTAAGGGAGGAGGCTGTTACCGGCCGGGTGACCAGGGCAGACTCCCTGGAGAAGTAGCAACTGGGTTAGACTTTAAAGAATGGGAAAGAATTCAGCGGGGTGTAGGGCACCTCTTCGGTGGAAGGGGAGGGAACGTCGGGAATGAAGAAGACGAGGCAGGCAGGAACAGCTCCCCTGCTGCCTGGGCGGGCGGGCCGGGGCAGAAGGGAGGCGGGAGGAGGTACGAAGCTGGGCCCTGTTGGGCGGGGCTGGCCAAGCCAGGAGCGCGCCAGCCCTCAGGTGAGATTGGGTGAGCGCAGCGCAGCCTGGCAGTGGGGGCGCCGCCGCCAGCCTTGGGCTCCCGGTTCAGCGGCTGGGGACGGCGACAAGAGTGGGCAGCGAGCCCCCCTGCTCCGCGGATGAGGAGGAGGGCGAGCCGGAGCTATGGGCGGCCGGAGCCACGGCGGGGCGGCGTTGGCGCTGCTGCCGCTGCTGGTGGGGCTGCTGCGACTGGGCGCGGTAGCGCAGGTCGGGCGCAATTTCGGCGCAGGTGAGTGCGGGCGCCGCTCCAGAGCAGGCCGTGGAGGAATCTGGAGTTGGGCTGGGGGTGGGGGAGCTGCGCCGATTGAACTGGGGCAAGGCTGGAGAGGAGGAGGCCCCCGGGGCTCCCCGCACACCTGGCCTCCAGGTGGAGACTCTTCCACCCGCGCTGGCCCCCTGCACCTCTCTACTGGAAGGGGCCAGGTCCTGCTCCCCTTCCTTCTGTCCCCTATCTAGGCTAAGGGATTACCAACTCCTTCCCAACTTGAGCAAGCGTTAGACCCGCCCTGTCCCGTCTCAAGGTGGGAGCACTTGGAAGTGTTTCTCTAGTAACTCCGGAAGAAGGGACTTGAGAGTGTGAGTCGTGAGCTTTGAGGGAAAGGTTGGAGAGGTCGGTGGGGCAGAAGGGCATTTGACTAGTGAGTGAGAGGGGGTTGGGCAGGGCTGGGTTCTCCAATTCCTCTTTTGTCCTAGGCCCTTTGTTATCCCCCCCCCCCCCCCAGGACCAGAAGAATGGTGAAGGGGAAATGACTTAGTAGGAACCTAGATACAGAGCTGGAAGACACAGGTCTTCTAGTTCTACCTCCTTCTTAGAAGAAGAAACCAAAGTCCAGAGAGGTTAGCTGACTTAGCCAAAGTCACACAAATCAATGAGAAAGCAGGGCTTGAACCCAGGTTCCGCGAATCCAAATCCAGGGCAACCTCCTCTTAAACCTTGACAGTTTTAAGGTTTGCTACGGGTTCCACCCCAGCTTTTCACTCTTGTTTCACCCCACCCTCCTCCTTTGGAAATATGCCTTTGGCAAATCAAATAGAAAATGAAAGCAACTTCCCCTAGTAGAAGTAAGGGTGTAATTTCCAAGTCTTTACCGATAATTGCACCTACAGTCAGCCAGCTAAGGCTGGACTCTCCATGCACCCCATTGCTCATGGTGCCGGTTTTATTTTACTCTTCATAAAAGAGGCTGGGAGGGGGAGCACTCCCATTAGGATTTAAATTAGGATTAAACTAAAATAGGCTTTAAAAAAATTCTGGACACTCCAGCAACACGCCCTCACTAGCTGCTTTGGGAGCATCGACAATCTAGCTAGTGATCAATCACAGGCAAGTGATTTCTGATGTTTTTGTTTTTTTTTTTAGGAGGGAGGTAGGGAAGGGGGAGACAGAGACAGACAGACAGAGACAGAGACAGAGACCCCCACAGAGACAGAGAGAGAGAAGAGAGACAGAGGCAGAGAAGAGGAAAGGGACAGAGAAAATATTTTGGTTTTAAGTGTATCAATAAACAAAATTAGTTTTGCTTCGGACCCTGCTGTCTTCACGAAGTAAACTGCTTTAGATGGCGAATATGACTTCCTGCCCCATTAGCCTGTTGCTATGATTTCATCCCTTATCATGGTGGATGTGTAATCTTTCAGTAAACTGAGAAACTAGGTCAGGTGTGCACAACCAGGGTAAATACTTGCCATCCAATGAAGTCTTAGTTAAATGGTTAAACTGATAATTAAATGCAATTCATTAATTATGTAACTTTTCTCATTCTTTTCTGCTATATCACTGAATGTTATATTAGTAAATAACATTCAGAAGATAATGCAGCTTTGTGGTGGAGAGAGCAGAAGGCCTGGAGTCTCCAGGCCTGGACTTGAGATCTGGCTCCCCCATTCACTAATTATGTGGCTTGACAAGTCACCACCTCTGTGAGCCATAGTTTCTTCATCCTAAAAATGGAGTGGATGATCCCTTTATGAGCTTCTTCATAGGATTGTTGGAAGAATTGAATTAAATGACGAATGTAAAGCACTTTAGTGCTACATCACCCAATCCAATGATATTTACAAAGCCCCCACCATTGGCAAAGCTTCAGATACTTTATCAGCATTATAAAAACTTAAATAGAAAAGGGCTTCTAAGCCACACATAAAGATCCCTGCAGGTGCACTTTGACTTAGAAAACCACATATTAACATCACCTGTGTTTTAGTGTACTTTTCTTTATTTTGTTAAATATTTCCAAATTACATTTTAATCTGTTTCCTGCTGCACTAAGGAAGCACATGTGTTTGGCACGTCTGCTTTAAGTCACTATGTTAAACAGGAATTCTCATCATTCATAGTGCTTTATATATCACAGCTACTAAAAAAAGTTTATTAGTTGAATAAATAATCTTAGCAGCTCAGGTCAGAGTTGTTGTAGAAAAGCTAAAGGGTCGGGGAGGAGGTGCATTTCTTAGTTATTTCCTCTAATTTCCCCCATTTTCCCCTAAGGTTTCAATCAGGATTCTTAGGGTATTGGGATCCATTCTAAACCAACAAGAATTTATTAAGGGTCTATTACATATAGATTGGAAAGTTGTGGGTCATAATTAATAGAAAGAGTTGACTCCAGAGTCAAGAAGATATGAATTCAGATCTCATCTCTGACTCTATAACCTTGAGTAAGCCATTTATAGCCCCTCAGTGTCCCAGAAGAAAAGGTATCAGCTTGTATCAGTTGAGAGAATTCCTCACTTGAAACTTCCTAAACCAATGACATAACAGGTGCTACACCAAAAAAGAAATGTTCAAGGCACTGGAGACACAAATACAAAATGGAAAAAAAAATGGTCCTTGCCCTCAAAGAACTTTCATTCATTCTATGGGAAGGGGATACATGTAAATGGATTGGAATGTATAGATCCTTTTAGGATAATATTTTAGTTCACTAGATATTAGGCATACATTTTGTTAAAGGCTCTGTCCTGGATACTGAAGACAAAAAGACCAGACAAACAAACAAAAATCCACAATCCCCTGCCATCAAAAAAGGCTCAGGGTACCTACTAAGGGTACAACATGTGAAAAGAGAAGCAAATACCAGAATAATTGAGGAAGGCCAGAGAACAGACAGATAGGAACAGAGGAAAAAGTGCCTTCGAGGAGGGAGCCTGAGCTAGAAATGTGAGAAAAGCATATATTCCATGCACTGGAATATACAAAAGTATAATTAGTGGTAGGAAATGGAGCTCACAGAGTCCAATCTTTTGAGAGATGAGGAAACTGAAGTCCAGAGAATTGAGGTGACTCACTCAGTCAGAGAGCTGATAAAGCATAGCAAAATTGGTATATATTCTAGGCAGGGATGTGCTGGTCAATGTTTCACTACTACCAAGGGTTGGAGGAGGAGAAATATATTCAGAACACTCATTTTAAGGTTAATCTGCTTTATTAACGCCTTTTGAGGACCAAGATAGCAAAATAATAAATCAAACCTTGATTTGTGGCATTTGTGGATTTCCAGGGGCAAATGCTCACACTGAAAATTTAACAGTCAGCTCTCCTGAATGGTTCAAGATGGCTCCAGCACATCCCTGACCTAGGGGAATAGTCTACATAAGGAAACAACATCCATTGAGTGTTACTTGGGCATTTGTTGCCATTTGATTCAGTCCAATCAGTATATACACCTTTGCTTAAATAATCAGTCAATCTTCAGCTTTGACAGGACACTATGGTCTTTTTTCCATGATCATTTCCAATCAGAGTCCAGGTTGTTTTCATTTAGGAAGTAGATGCTACATTTCTTTTTCCCTCTTGAGCAGTGATTCCCAAAGTGGGCGCTACCACCCCCTGGTGGGTGCTGCAGCGATCCAGAGGGAGGCAGTGATGGCCACAGGTGTATTTATCTTTCTATTAATTGCTATTAAAATTTTTTAAAAATTAATTTCCAGGGGGCTAAGTAATATTTTTTTCTGGAAAGGGGGCGGTAGGCCAAAAAAGTCTGGGAACCACTGCTCTTGAGGTTCACAAGAAAGTGACTAATACCAAGACAGAGTGGGGCGATTATCCAGTCACCTAGTGACCAGTCTGACTCAGTAGGGCTTGTGCTTTAAAATTAAAGTGAAATAGAACAGAATTCCAGAGATCCCTCAGGTGTCCTTCCCTAACTTGGCACAAGCAGTGTCTTTGTTTTGACATGCCTGTACTCGTGTTGCTTGGGATGGAACGTGGGGCTTGTGGCCAGGAGTTCCTGCTAGATTTATCAAACATGTTACTCCTTGGTACTGGCTATGCTGGAAAGAATCGAATACAGATAGATGCAGAAGAAGAGAGGCTCTGAGAATACCAAAGAGCTCAGAGTGGTGCTTGTGATTCAGGTCAGTGATAATTATCAAGAAACAGAGGCAAAGGTGGTGGTACTTAGGAGTTCCCAACCCTTAAAAGAAGATAGGAGTAGCTGAGTATTCTGCCTTAATGATGAAGAGCTGTTTCTACCCATCAATTATAATTCTGGTTTATAAAAATTACACTTACAATCAAATTATTTTAAATAGTTTTACCCAGCCTTGTAATTAGCCCTTCACCAGCTTCCCCAGATGGAAAACAGCTTATTCCAGCAAATAGGAGAAAGATGGTCATTTCTCTCTTTTTGCCTTCCCACTGGACCTGGACTGTGCTTCTGAAACACTGCTCGATTTGCCTTCTTCTCTAGATCATGAAGGGCTGGGAGAGGTCTTAAATAGCATTGAACCCAACTTCTTTATTTTACAGAAAAGGAACTGAGGCTCAGAAGGTTAAACAAGGGCATGAAATAAATGGCAGGGCTGAAATTTGAACCCAGGTCTTCTGACTCCAAATCTAGCATTCTTTCTGCATAAAGAAGAGTGGTCTGAATAAAACTGAAACCAATTTCAGGATTGTAAAATGGGTTTTCTGGAGAAACTTAATCAAAGTAGGTTAAAAGCACTGAATATAGGACTTGAGAATATTGTTTATAGTTCAGGACCCTGTTGTTCAGGCATTTCAACCATGTCTGACTCTTCATGACCCCATTTGGGGTTTTCTTGGCAAAGATACTGGAGTGGTCTGCTATTTCCTTCTCCAGATCATTTTACAGATGAGGAAACTGAGGCAAACAAGGTTAAATGACTCACCCAGGGTCACACAGCTAATTAGTGTCTGAGTCCAGATTTGAACTGAGGAAGATGAGTCAAAACTCACCATGAATAGATTTACCTTAAATAGACTTGAACACATATGTATATATTGACTCCTGTAGAATATAAAATCCCTGAGGACAAGGGCTTTTTCATGGTTGTCTTGTCCCTAAAGCCTCCCATACTGCCTGACAGATTGTTAGTGTTTAATAAATGCAAATTCTTATTGAATAATTGATGAAGGAAAAGCAAATCCTAAATATAGGGACTGCACCTCCCAGAAACTATTTAGCTGGTGGCATGATCTGAGTTCAATAGAGGTCTACAGCGACTACTATTACACAATAATAATAGCTATCATTTATGTAGCAGTATAATTTTTGCAAAGCACTTTACATATATGATCTCATCTGAGAGGTGCGAGCTACCCATTGTGCAGATGGCAAAACAGAGGCAGGCAGGGGGTAAATGACTTGCCCCAAATTATAGAGCTAATAAGGATTTGAGATAGGATTTAAACTCAAGTCTCCCAGACTCCAAGTCCACTGTGCTATCCATAGTGCCACCTAGCTGCCTCTATAAATTCTTTGAGGGTCAAGTTCTGTTCAAGTTTTTGCCCATGTCCTCAGCACCTAGTACTGTACCTAGTAGGTGCTCTAAGTAAGTACTTAATGAATTCATGCTTAATTGACTTATTGGTTCAGTTGGCTACTACATGAGCAAGAACCAGGACAAGGATTCCGTTCCCATCAATGCCACTTGATTTCACCATGTTTATAGAGTCGCCTTAGAAGGTCCTCTAACCGTAGCCAGTTTTCTTATAGACCTGTGTCACTTGTTAGAAGGGGCCATGTGAGAAAGTATAGAAGAATGGGCACAAATCCATCATCCTTGCTGGGACAATTCAAGTGTGGGCTTAATGATGGCAGGTCAGCAGCAACATCTTCATATGAAAGATAGCAAGCGATTAATAATGGTGACAGCTACAACTTGCAAGGCCCAGCATGTTTTATAAGAGACTCCATTTGAAAATGGAAGGTACTCTATGGATCCTTTAGACAAGGAAGCATTTGGTAGATATGGAGACTCAGGGTTAGAGGGGTTATGCCACTTGCCCAAGGTCACCCAGATAATGGAAGGACCACAACTCGAATCCTGGTTCTCTGACTTACATTCCAGTTTTCTTTCCACCAACCCATGGCTATCCTCCTGTGTTATGGAGCTCCATCCTAGCTTTATTCCTTTTCTCTTCAAATAATTTCAACTCAGTGTCCCTGAATCGATTGTTTTCTCTAGAAAATGTAACTGGTTTTATAATGGAAATCAATAGTAAAACAGAGTTGACTTTTCAGAAATTCATGTAGTGGCCAGACATTTCAGGACATTTATTGCCTAAATCTTGTGACTTTTTTTTCCTAAAGGGGAGTTCATTCTAGGTAAAATGACCAAAAAAAAAATCAAGTCCTGTTTCTATTACATGGTGGAGATGGGCCGAATTTTTGGGACTTGCTCTGCTTTCTGCTCAGTAAAAATCCAGCCGAGAAACTTGATCATGAAATTGTGGTGGTCTATGAAACAGCTCATGTTTTAGAGCAGTGATGGGCAAACTTTTTAAAGAGGGGGCCAAAGTTAAGGAAATGCTCATTTGTCAGTCTGTTTCTAAGGCAACTCTATGGAAGTTTCATTGTATTGTATCCCATTCATTGTATTCATCAGATTAGGAATAATGTCACCTGCTGCATAGAACACTTCAGGGGGCCACATCTGGCCTGCGGGCTGTAGTTTGCCCATGACTGTTTTAGAGGGTTCAATCCCTCAAATATTCAAGTGAAATGAAATCAGATTTCTCTTGGACAGATTATACAGCTGAACAGTCAGCACAAGTGGTGTGATTTTTAAGTCTGAAATAAAATTCAAAGCCAGGAGATTCCGATTTTCTACTTTCCACCCCTACTGAAGGACTAAGACAGAGACCCCTTTAGGATGTCAGAGTTTGTAAACCACCCCAGGAGGGAAAACTCCACCGCAGTGCAGTTTAACAGGCCCTTCCTGTTGTTCTCTCTGACATTTGGCCATATGGGTTATCACAGAATCTTTGGGGCCAATAAGGAAGTTTGCACAACAGACACTGTATATCCCCTCCTTCAGAACTGAGTACAAATGGAGAACATCCTTGCCTGGGTGACACCAGGATCTTCTTAATGTCATGTTGTGGTCTAGAGATGGAACACCAGTCTGTAACCTCGGCAAAGCTTATTTTTAGCCAGATACTCAGCAAAAAACAGTAGATTTATGGAAGGAGCCTTAAACCTTTGGAAAACTCTTAATGCCTTAGAGGTCCAGCTAGTTTGATGATTATTATTGATATTTATATTGCTAAGAACCCACAAATGAAAATGGTATTTGGACTAAGGAAAATAGATTTGGAGAAATGTTGCTGTTATGCACTCCTGACAATCTCTCTGATGAGTCTTTTTTTTTTAAATCCTTTCCTTCCATCTTAGATTCAATACTGTGTATTGGTTCCAAGGTAGAAGAGTGGTAAGGGCTGGGGGCAATGGGGTAAAGTGACTTGCCCAGGGTCACACAGCTAGGAAGTATCCAAGGCCAGATTTGAACTCAGATCTTCCCATCTCTAGGCTGGCTCACTATCTTCTGAGCCACCCAGCTACCTCCTAGCCCATTGTACTTTAAACCTTACCATGGTTAACAAGGACATAGACCCTGATTTGCCAGGAACTTATGATGAAGTAGAAAAGATAGGCTGGGTACATGTAGCATGGGGATTGATCAGAGGATCTCCAGCCAGTCAAGATCCTGAGTCCACTTCATGAAATCAGAGACTTTCTTGATCAATGATACATGTAAAACCCCGTGGAATTGAGTATCAGCTAAGGAGGGGTAGGGGGACTTGGGGGAGATGGGAAGAACATGAAATATGTAACTATGGGAAAATATTCAAAATTAAAATAAAAAAATGAAATCAGAGACTTTGAGTATCCCGTTTGCAGTTTGTAAAAGGTATCTGACTCTGCATGGCAGAGTTTACATATTAAAGGATCAGGAAACTTGGCACAGGACTGGCAGAGACAATGAGCTTGCTTTGGACATTTTCTCCATCTCCAGCCAAGGACTTAAGAGTTTAAAAACAAGGTATTACTCCTGGTTAAGTCATTCAAACTTGAGGTCAGCTCAGGAGTCCACTCTGCAGAAGGAAGTCTGTTCTTGAGGACCAGTTTGGACCCTTTCAGGGTTCGACACGGCGGGAAAGGAACTTCTCTCCCCTTCCCCATCAGTAAAGGCATCTGATGGCAGAACCACATGGCCATAAGAGACACATATTTATAAACTAACTGAGAGAGGAATTCCAGGATATCACTTCCTGAACCCTAACCTTCTGTGTGGAGAGAGTCGAGAGGAGGGAAAGCTTTGGCCCTGGAACGTATTGACAGTAACTTATTCCCATTGATCCTGGGGTAAGGGTAATCCCATAGCAATGGCAGGACCAGGCAAAGACTGTTGAACCAGAATCTAGAGGTGATGAAAATGACTGCCAATCCTGCTTAGTGAGCTCAGCCCCAAACAGGGCACTCAACATAGAGCAGGTCCATGGGCACAGCAGAGCCACACACCTAATTCAGACATCATAAGAAAGCATTCGGGGGCCTACAGTGTTAAAGGTATTAGTTGCCCCTCTGCAAATGCCACCCGTATGTGGAAGGGTCCTGTGCCAGTGTGGCCTCAAAATGTGCTTTTGAAAGGGGCAGCTCAAAAATCCATGCCTCAGCTGTCTCTGTCATGGATGTGGCTTTGAATCTCTCTGAGCTCTCTGGCTAATTGTTCTGAGATCACTCCTTCAGGTCCTATCAGGGTAGCTTCTAGATAATAGCAATAATGACTGTTCTTGTTGACATCACACCTTTTTTCTGAGCGGCCCCAGTGAGTATACAAACATCTCATTAATTCTCACCACAGCCCTGTGGGGGAGGTAGGAGGCAGGTGCCATTATCCCCACTTTACAGATAGGATTCATGCCCTGAAAGCTGGTTCTTCTGGCTGCTAGAGGTGACACCTCCACCTGTAACTTGGACAACAGAGATACTGTTTGGGCTCCTGACTTTTGCTGCCTCTAGAAGAGGCGTGTTTAGGGCTATTGTCCACTGTTTAACTTACAAGTGGTCTTAGATTTAGAGTTGGAAGAGATCTTCAACTCCTTCTTTGTATAGATGAGGAGACTGAGGCCAAGAGAGAGGAAAGGTCACACAGCCAATAAATGATGGATAGGATTTGAACTCGCTTCCTCTGGTGGCAAATATGCAACTCTTTTCACTCCATTGTGCAATCTCTACTTAAGCAAAAGGGAATAATCTCTTCCATTTTCCTTGATCGTACCAATCAATCAACAAAGTGTATTAAGTGCCATAGAAGAGGCAGCCTCAAAAATGGGAAACTTTGTGTTCAAATGGTGCTTTGACACATGCTAGTTGCAGGACCCTGGACAGATCATTTACTTCTCTGTGCCCTAGGCAATTCTACCAGACCAAAAGGTGTTGAGAAGATACTGATTTGAGTCCCAGGTTATATTTCACCATCTATAAGAAGCTTTTCCCAATTCCCTTTTAATGTATATTATATATAATATATGCACAAAATTAATGCCTTACAAGTGCTATAGAGGCATATAGATACAAAATAAGTACTATATAATGCTTTATGCGTATGTATACAAACAAGGTAGCTTAGAAAGGAGGTGCACTACGAGACAACTAGATGGCTCATTGGATTGAAAGCCAGGCCTAGAGATGGGAGATCCAGGGCTCAAATTTGTCCTCAGACACTTCCTAGCTATGTGACCCTGGGCAAGTCACTTAACTCTAGTTGCTTTGCCCTTGTCACTCTTCTGGCTTAAAATTGACTAAGACAGAATATAAAGGGGGAGAGAGAGAGTGAGAGCGAGAGAGCGAGAGAGCGAGAGAGAGAGAGAGAGAGAGAGAGAATATGGAATGCCATATTTGAGGAATATTAAGAAAATTAGAAAACACCATGTCGTTTTAAAATGTTCACTTACTATATCTTTTGGAGAACAGAGTTACACTCTTCTAGACCCACATACCAAATCTGGTTTTTCAGTTGGGCAATTTAGGAGTCTCTATGTTCATTCACTCTTTAAAGTCTCAGAGATGCAATTTAATACAATGCAGGCCTGACTCACTGAGTAATAACCTTGTAAGAGGTATATCACAATTGCTACATCAGATATGCCAAATTGTCTGCTTAAACCCTCTCATTTCCTCAGCTACATTTCCAAGAGAACTCAGCCTTTCTACGGGTAATCCCATTTCTTGTATTTTTATGTTGCCTTTTGTGTGATAGTTAACATTTATATCAGTGACTTGGATAAAGATGTAGATGGTACATTTAATAAACTTACAGCTAACACAAAATTTAGAGGAAGAACTAATCCACTGATCCCAAAGGACTTTGACAGTTCATTTTCAATTCTTTCAACTCTTTGTAACCCCCATTTGGGGTTTTCTTAGCATTGATACCAGAGTGGTTTGCCATTTCTTTCTCCTGATCATTTTACAGATGAGAAAACTAAGGCAAACAAACTTAGTAAGATGAGTCTTCCTGACTCCAGGCCTGGCACTGTAGTCACTGCATCACTTAACTGCTTACGAACACTGAATTAAATTTGTTGGAGATTAATATAAAGTCTAATCCTTGGCTTCAAAATATAAGTTTTACCAGTATGTAATGAAGGAGGCATAGTGAGATAGCAATTTATCTGAAAAAAGATCCGGGGTTTTTATTAGACTCTGCTCAGTAGGAGTCAACAGTGTGCCATGTCATCCAAGAAAGATGATGGCACTTGAGACCATTAGGAAAGGACTGGAGGACCACATGTTGGATTTGATGTAGTAGGAATACTCTTTTAGGTAGAAGACTGACCAATTGGGCTCTGAGGCTCCTTCTGGATCTGAGATTCCATCATAGCTTGGAACTCAAATTTGATATTTACTGCGAATGACCCTTATCAAACGTAGCCATCCATCCCAGTTTCCACGTTGGTGATCTCATCGGCACATCATGTTAGGGCAGAATTTTAAGATGGAAATTTTGTTTGATTTCAGTATAATAATTTTAATAGTGGAGTGGAAGAATGAATCATGTCCAAATAATAATATCTGGCTCTTTTCCTGAGCATACAGAGATTCAAAATGTGCTTTACATATATTATCTCATTTGAGCCATACGAACCTGTGAAATAAACACTATCGATATTATTATACTCATTTTACAGATGAGGAAACAAAGGCTCACACTGGTTATGCAGCTGGCCTGTGGGTACAGAACTAGTCATGAGCATCAGACATAGGACTGGAACCTGGTTCTTTGCCTGAAACAATGACCACCAGCCACCCTTTCACCTAGAGCACAGTACTTCCCATGTCCACAGTTGTGTAACTGTTGGAAAGAAGATTCAGATACCATATAAAATAGTTCTTATTGTCAGCGAAATGTCTCCCTTCCCTTCCTATCTCCCTCCCTCTTGGATTTTTCCAGCCAGGAACCAAACCAAATGAATCAAACTTGAATTTCTAGTGATATAGTATTTCCTGCCCTGCCATTAGACTTGGAAGGACAATAGAAATGAATGTGAAACAAGCCATTTTCAAATGGAGCCTGAAGTAATCTGGAAGAATAGTTCATTCTACTCTTCACTTATTTTTAGTTAGCCAGCTCATGGTTTATGTTCAGTCAAATAAATAGGCAACATTTTAATAACTCATCTGTCTCAACTAATCCCTGAAGAATGTACATCCTGTAGTCACATCTGTCTTGCGGTAGCTCACATCTTGTCAAACTCTTACCCTTAGGCCAGGTTCTGTCCTTTCTATTTATTTTGTCATGGAGCGAAAGAGAACAAGGTACTTTGACAATGTCACTGATAGGTATTCCAAAAATAATTTTGGCCATTTTTTTCTGTCATAATGGTAAGGCTGTATTTTCTTTACTGTGATTTTTCACTGGAAACTTACATTTTCCCAGTTCCTAGCATGGTTTGTACCTCTTCGAATTGATCTTAACCTCTTGGTGCAATTAGAAATTATATAAAATTTTGTTTCTTGTATCATGACTTTTTATTTTGAACATATATACTAGGAATCATAAAAGTCACTTGGCAGCTCAGAGTCTGAGATTTCCCCATTATAGGAATAAAAGGGTATGGGGCACCCTCTAAGGAGTTTCTCCTAACTCTATATCCTATCACATTCTATGAGCAATCAATCAAGAAGCATTTAATTAAGTTCTTACTGTGTTTATGACTATGAGAGGGGAGAGCAGGATTGGAAGAGAGGAAGGAAATGAGGGGGAGAGGAGGGCAAAGGAGAAAGGAAAAGGGACAGAGGGAGGGAAGGAAGGGAGGGAGGGAAGGAGAGAAAGAGGGAAGGAAGAAAGAAAATAAGGAAGGGAGGAAAGAAGGAAGGAAGAAAGGAAGGCAAGGAGGGAGGGATGGAGGAAATAAGGGAAGGAGGAAAGAAGGAAGGAGAGAGGGACAGAGGAAGGAAGGGAGGGGGGGAATGAAGGAAGGGAGTGAGGGAGGGAGAGGAGGAGGGAAGGAAGAAGGAGTGCACATGCCATATCCTGAAGTTGAGGAAACAACAATGACTTAAGAATTAGAAAATCTAAGTTCTATTCCTGGCTCTGCTTCTAATTCACTGTAAATCACTTGGTTAATGATTATTTTACCTCTCTGGTCCTGGTTTCCTCCTCTTGAGAGGAGGAAATGAGAGAGTTAGACACTAAATGATCTCTCTAGGTCCTTCCCAGCTCTGACATTCTCTAGTTCCATAAGCCTGAGTAATAATCTGAAGCACTTTATGAATCACTGAAGACATTTAATTATAGTTTTAATATTCAGTGTATTTAATTGTATTCTGATTTTGTGAAGAATGCTAATGTAGGTAGAAGTCAGTAGTTTTTAACATTGCTAACATTTTTGGAGTAAGATGACCCCCTTTTTAATACCTCCCCAAATCTCATGTACTTCCAGAGATTAATAGTTGTTAGTATTTGTTGATTGAGGGAATTACATAATAGCCATGACTGTAAAAGATGAAGGATAAAATATATCCACAGGGCACTGAGTTGGTTCAGTGGATTGAGACAGGAGGTTCTGGAGTTAAATATGGCCTCAGATACTTCCCAGCTGTGTCACCCTGGGCAAGTCACTTAACCTCTATTTATCTCAGTTTCCTCATTTGCAAAATGGGGATAATGATAGCACCTACTTCCCAGGATTGTTGTGAAGGGGAAAATGAGGTAAATATTTGTAAAGCACTTCACAGACTTTAAAAATGCTACATAAAACTATATAAATGCTAGGTATCTGCATCATTAAAGTAAGAAGGAGCTTCTTATTGAATAGGACACTAATGACTTCAAAAGATCACATTGGCAAGTGAGTGGAGGATGAATTAAAGTGGGGAGAGACTTGAGATGGAGCAGCCAACCAATTTTTTTATTCTTCAGTTGTTTTCAGTCATGTATGACTCTTCGGGACCCCATTGGGAGTTATTGATAAAGATATTGAAGTGGTTTGCCATTTCTTTTTCCAGCTCATTTGACAGACGAGAAGACCGAGGTAAATAAAGTTAGGTGTCTTGCCCAGGGTCACAAAGCTAGTAAGTGTCTGTGGCCAGATTTGGACTCATGAAGATAAGTCTTCCTGACTCCAGGCTTGGCACTCTATCCACTGTACCACCTCGCTGGCCCTACCTACCCAATGGGCTATAGCAGTATTCTAAGTGGAATGTGATGAGAGATCTGGACTGGAGTGGTAGCTGTGGGAATGAAGAGAAGAAGAAAATTAATTGGCTTCACAGAGGAGCATGTGTGAGAAAAGAGTCAAGGTAGAGAGCCTGGGTGCCTGGGTCCATGAAAATGCCCTCCACCGTAACAGGAACATTGGGAAGAGGGGGCAAAGAATCACACTTTTCACATCATCATAACCACGTGAATATTAATTTAACCATCAGTGCTCTAAGCATATAATCCTTGCCCAAGCTAGTCAATGGACTCTGGATAGACATGAACTCTAGCAATACTGACTACGTAAAAATTCAGCTTGAAAACTTAAGGCAGGTATGGCTACAAGCAAAGCTAACTCACACCATTTCCCTGGGGAGGTAAATTAAGAAGCTTCTGGACTTGGTTTCGTTACAAGTTCAATGGCAACAAGAAGCATCATTTGCTGGTCATCATGGTACTCATAATGAACATAAGCAAAAAGGGAAAGCAATGTTTGCCAACAGTAACAATGATCTTTAATAATGATAGAGTGTATATAGTGATTTAAGGTTTATAAAGCTCCTTACCAATGTGAATTCATTTAATCTTCACAGTGACCCTGGAAGGTAACTGCTGTTATTATCCTCATTTTTTACAGATGAGGAAAATGAGTCATACAGAGGTTAAGTGACTTGCCCAGGGTCACACACCTACTAAGTGTCTGAGGTTGGGTTTGAACTTAGGTCTTTCTGACTCCGGGTCAAGCCTTCTATCCACCACACCATCAAAAGTATATGCCATTGTCATGAAGCATGGCCAGTACATAAATCAAATAGAAGAGGGATTCTCTAAAGATGGTGAGACGCTTCAGATGTTCCTGTTTGCAATTATATCAGGAAATTCCAAAACCTCCTAAAAGGAATCTGTAATGATTCAAAAGAGTTCATCCTCATGAATCATACAGAAGAACAATTCACAAAAGGTAAATGGGAGAATGCCCATCCCACCTGACATTCAGTTCATTGAACTAGTCTAATATCTTAGACTGACACTCCAAATGGACGATAAACTGGGCTAAACCCCCCCAATTGCTCTCTAAAAAACAAAAACAAAAAAACAGGACATATTCTAGTTGTGTGAGCCTAGATAAAATATTTAACCTCCCTGTCTCAATTAATTCATCTATGAAATGGGGATAATAAGAGTGGCTACCTCCTAGAATTGTTATGAGGACCAAATGAGTTAACATATGTAAAGAATTGATATATGTAAAACACTATAAATGTTATTCATATTTTAGTGTTATTATTAACACACAACTTTCTAGCAATCCTGAAAGAAATGACCCGTCCAAGTACATGGTGCCAGGGCAGCTATATAAAAAAGACCCAGAGGAAGATTTTCAGCCTATTAGGTGGAGCTGGTATGGACAATTCAAGGGAATATATGAACAAGAGTCACATAGGATGAAGAAGCATGGATCCATTTTAGCCTGTATCATTGGTATGGATTGCCATATTAACAAAATCGCAGCTTCATTGAAATATTGCAGAAGTAGTCCATTCCTCAAACATGCTGCATAATTAATCATCTATTATAAAAGTGATTGGCAGAGTATTTTATGTTTCTCTTGGGCCCATTACTTTCCTTTAGGTAAGAGTGAAATCGCTGTTTTGATTCACTGTGACTTGCAAGATTGGTTCAGTCTTAGATGAATAGCCTGGGACTAAAACGGCTTGAGAATGATGGAAATCCACTCAGTTCTGTGCCATTACCAATGTCCTCCCTATGGGAAAGAGGAGAGATATGGGAGTGGGGCTCTAGTTGATGTTCCTAAGAGGAGGTACAGGTTCATTTTTTCATCTTCTACATAGTTTCTTCTCCATCCATCTTCATAACCTTCATTGACTTTCAAGTTCATGTTGATTTCACACTTCAAGGTTTTAGCAAATCAAATCTTTTTAACATTTCATAAAATATGAATGCGATATAAAATGGCCCTAAGGCACTTTACTGTGTAATCATGAATTATTTACAGTGGTCATAAACTGAATTATGTTTGTTGTTTAATTCAAATCAAAGTTCCCAACTTAATATCCCTCAGTGTTCAAAGCCAGGATGTTTTATAGGTTTCTCCATGGCTGAGTTCCTGTTTTCTGTATTTATTCTTTTCGTCACTTTCTGCTGCTCTGAATCAATGCAGTTTGATTTAACCCTAAATTAAACTTAGCTTTGGGCTGGGTTCACCCGATTGGTTATCGATAGCAGTAACAATAATTCACCCTTATGTAGCACTTTGTAGTTTTCAGGCTTTTACTGTAAGGTGGACCATGCAAATATGATGTCCATTTTATAGCTAAGGAAACTGAGGTTCCAAGAGACTGTGCCCCCAGTTCCCACAATTATTAAGTGTCTGAGTAGGCCTTCGGGTCCAGCATCTATGACTCTTGGCTTAATGTTTTTCTCATTATATCACAACATTACAGAACTAGATAATGCAGATCCCCAAAGTCCAGCATCGCCAGACCATTTTTCGGACAAAGGTGGCTTGGAGGGAAGAGACTTCTATACTGTTGTTAATGAACAGAAGTGTCTCCATGGTCTCCTTTTTGGGCCACTGATTGACTCACTTATGTGTTGGGAAGTGGGTGCTGCCATCTTGATTTAGATGAGGAATGAGATTCTTCTGAACATAGTCAGGAGGATCAAACTCCATCTAATCCAGGTGATTAATCAGGAGTGGAAGGTAGATAGATCACAGTCCCGATTACCACTGATTGCTCTGGCTCTCAGGGCCACAGCAACACTCAGATGTAAGAGCTTCGACCTGGCCATCTGGGCTTCCGATCAGGTTATCCATCCTTCTGCATGCCTGAGACATCTCCTGTGATTCCCTGTTGGACGTAGGGTTGGGGAGCCACGTGCTTGCATGCCTGTGAGTAATCAGTTGCCTGGCCCTGATCCTCTGAGTGCTTATGGTCCTTCTTTGGGTTTCTTTACCATTTTAATAATTTCCTTGCAATTTCATGGACTTGTTAAGAGATGAACCCAGAGGGAAGATGAATATTGCAAAAACAGGTATTTCAATATTTCGTTTTTGGGGATTAACATAGGGCAGGCTCCAGATCTTTTCTTAAGAATCTTTGGTTGAAAGAAATGATGTGAAAGTAAGGGGGAAAACTTATCTGTGCCAAGGCATCTATGAGTGGGATGTTTATATTATTGAAAAAACTGGAAATAACCTAAATGTCCAGTGTTTGGGGAATGGCTAAATAGGTGTCATAGATTAAGTAGGAGTGGGGCTATGCACAAAGGGGTTTCATTGCTATGAAGATTGATAAATGGGTAACATGAGAATAACATTTTTAAAAGTCTACACAGACTAATGCAAAGTGAAAGGTAGACCTAAGAGTGAGGAATTGGAAAAGTCATTGTGCTACACTGAGAAGAGCTGTAAATTTGAAATCAAAATTCAAACCAAAACAATCTCAATGTGAAATTCAAATGAATTTAGATGTTTCAAGCTCTTCAAACTTAGAGATTCAAAATTTGTTGTTCTTGAGTCATTTCAGTAGTGTCTGGCTACAACTACATGACTCCATTTTGGATTTTCTTCGCAAAGATGCTAAAGTAGTTTACCGTATCCTTCTCCAGCTCATTTTACAGATGAAGAAACTGAGGCTCAATGGGTTAAGTAACTTGCCCAGGGTCTAGTAAGGACTTATTAAATATTTTTATCTGATTAATTGATTTTATGCCTTGCTGATTGAAAAAAATCATTGTCTTTGAGCTTCTACGTTTTGGAAACCCAGAGTCTTTAAAAAAAAAAAGTATAAGAATGAAGGCTTTTGTCCTATAGCATGGCAGTTGTGTGCCACTCAATTCTAATATGGAGGGTAAAGGTTTTAATAATAAAGAGTCAAAGTTTTTCCATCATCATTTGGAATTAGCAGGATCTGAGGGAAAACCAACATGATCTTCACTTTTAACAGCATTGTTTAGTATGAAAAGATGATGATGGAAGGGCTGCAGAACTACTCAGGATCACTCGCGTGACTGTGTGTCTTTGGACAAGTCATGTCACCTATGAATCCTAGAATGAGGGGTGTTGACCTAGGGATGATCTGTCTCCAAGGGGCTTCCCTGGAGGAGGCAGTCGCACTACATGCATCCCCACTTGTCTTCTTTGTGTGGACAAAGAGCCAAGAACCTGATTCTGAGCAGCCAACCTATTACTGCTACTCCCACCTGTAGAACCTGCGTTGTTTTGGTTTTTAATAAAAATTACACTCATTAATCTTTGCCCAGTCTAATGCCAACAGCATTTATTAAGCTCCTATTGTATACAAAGCTTTGCCAGGACACTAGGAATACAGGACAAAATGAAAACCAGTCCCTGCCCTCAAGGAGCTTACATGATGAGGAGAGGGTGTTGGGGAGCTAGCAAATAAACAAAAAATAGCCATCAGAGCTAGCATTTATGGAATACTTTAAAGCCTGCAAATCGCCTTACAAAAGATGTCTTATTTGCTCTTCACAACAACCTTGGAGTGTAAATATTTTAGTTAACCCCATTTTACAATGAGGAAAGGAAGCAGAGAGCTTAGTCTTGCTTAGTTACAGCTAGTATTT
Organism: Gracilinanus agilis; assembly: GCF_016433145.1. Classification (NCBI taxonomy): domain Eukaryota; kingdom Metazoa; phylum Chordata; class Mammalia; order Didelphimorphia; family Didelphidae; genus Gracilinanus; species Gracilinanus agilis. The sequence goes on from NC_058134.1 coordinate 44,378,858, forward strand.
GTCAGATGATTTGAATGTCAATATGCCACCTCCCTTTATATACGCACAGCATCATCTGAAAAGAAAATGAGATCAGGTAGAACTTCCCAAAGGAAGAGAGAAAGCATCAAACATTTATGAAGCCCTGATCTAAGCCAGAGGGCAACGAGATGGTAGAGTCATGAAGATTCATATTCTTAAATTCAAATCCAGCCTCAGGCATCTAGCTGTGTAATCCCTGGACAAGTCACTTAGCTCCGTTTGCCTCAGTTTCTTCATCTGTAAAATGAGCTAGAAGGAAATGGCAAACTACTCTAGTATCTCTTCCAAGAAAACCCCAAAAGGGATCACAGAGTTAGACACAACTAAACCACTGAGCAACAACAGTGAATTATACATCAGGCAGTGTGCTAAGCACTTTACAGACATTTCATTTGATCCTGACAACAACCCCGGGGTGGGGGGCAGGGGTTAGGGGGTTGGTGCTATTATGATTCTCACTTTACAATTGAGGAAACTGAGGCAGGCCGGGTTAAGTGACTTGCCCAGAGCCATACAGCTAGTTAGTGTCTAAGGCTGGATTGGAACTCAGATTTTCCAGACTGGACCAAGCGCTCTATCCACTCCTTCCCTAGTTAGGTAGGAAATACATGGGGTCAGGCTTGGAAGGAAGCTAGGGATTCTGAAAGGTAATAGTGAGAAGGGCCATTCTTGGCCAGGAGGGATGGGAAACCAAGTTTGGGGAGCAGCGAGAAGGCGGGTTGGGCCAAGCCAACAGGATTCCAGTGAACTAAACCTGAATAGATGTTCTAGAACCAGACAGTGAAAGGCTTTAATTGCAAACTAAGGAGATTATATTTAATCCTGGAAACAATAGAGAACTGCATTTCATTGGGTTGTGCTAGTAAATCCAGGGGGGGGGGGAATTAACTTTCCCAGTGCTAGCCTGATCAAATCAGCCTCCTTTCATGAGTCTTCAATTCCTGTTATATGTGGTTTGCAAAGAAATGGGATGGCAAGGAGAACTCATCAGGATATTTGTATAATATCCGGTGTGTCATAGTGAGCGGTGAGTAAAAGACTGGAAATTCCCACCCAACAAACCACTTATGAGGAATCCTAAAAAGGAAAGACAGGAGTTGGGGAGGGCAGGGCAACCAGTGCCTGCCTTCCGAGGTAAAGTTATGACTCAATAAAAAATATTAGGGCTTTGTCAGCCATCGAGAATGTGTTCTAAGACCCTCTTTCCAGGAGGATTAATGAAAGTCTTCTTCTGAATGCTGGTAGATAGCAGAGTGCTTGAATTCATTTCTTTTCTTGTCCCATGCATATTCTAAGATATTATAAACTAGATCTCATGAAATCTAATAAAGTTAAAATCACAGCTGTTGGCAGAAGGTAAAAATAAAATAATCTGGGGTAATTGGGAGACGTACTCATCCATCACCCTCAAATTAAATATTACAAGCATCCAAATAGGCCACATGTAATGTACATTGAGGTACTGGAAGTAGTGGTTTTCTTCTGGGTTGGGCTTTCTAGTTTCTAGGGGAAAAGGAGATGGATCAATATAGGTAAAGAAAGACTGTAAAAGCAAAGCATAGTTTCTAAGCTGTAGATTTAGGATAATGATATTTCACCAGTCATTTTCTTAATGGAAAAGTGACTTCTCTGAACTATTTTATCACATTGTTCTGGCTTAAGAGTAAGAGGGAAAGAGAAGAAAAATGAATGGGGAGAGGCCAGCTTCTGAACATCTCTAGATCTGGCTCTCAGTCCACTGAGCCACCCAGTTGCCCCCCAAAGCAATGGCTTGAGTGGAAAACTTGTCAGTCATCCAACAAGCTTTTTTTTAAACCCTCCCCTTCCATCTTAGAATCAATACTGTGTATTGTTCCAAGGGGGAAGAGCAATAAGGGAGAGGCAATAGGGGTTAAGTGATGTGCCCAGGGTCACATAGCTAGGAAGTATCTGAGGCTAGATTTGAACCCAGGGTCTCCTCCTTTCAAAGCCTGGCTCTCAATCCACTGAGCTACCTAGCTGCCCAACTCTGTATAATTCTAAGTGGAAATCCCTGGGTGCAGCTGGAGACTAGAGTCTCCTACTTTTAAAAGCTTGGCTGGAGCTCACTTTATTGGAAGCCAGGATTGTACCTGGATCAGCCTGCATGGCCAGTCATTGGGGGCGGGAAGTGAAATGAATAAAGAGTTATTGGCCAGATGGGTTTGGTATCTCAGTATGCCAGGTAGGGCAAGGGTGAAAAGTCTTCCCCAGCTACAGGATAAAAGCAGCACCTAAAAGGCTTATGGGAAGAGGCTGGGCAGGGAAGACAACTTTGAAAGCTATTGGTTGATCTTATTAGATATATAAAATAAAAGCAAACTATAGATAAGAGAGCTTCACATAATACCTGCTTTTTCTGTTCTATTATGGACCTTATATACTTTTTCGGTGCTTAAATTCAGGAAAAAAATAAACATCGTTCTTTTAAAAAATAAGTCAATGGAGGTATCTGGGTGGCTCAGTGAATTGAGAACCAGACCTAGAGACTTGAGATCCTGGAATGAAATCTGGCCTCAGAACCTTCCTTGCTGTGTGACCTTAAGTAAGTCACTTAAGCCCCATTGCTTAGCCCTTACCATTCTTCTGCCTTGTAACCAATACATAGCATTGATTCTAAGATGGTAGGGAAGGGTTAAAAAAAAAGAAGTCAATATACTAATACTGAGGACAGAAATCAAAGGATTAGCACAATTAAACTCTCTAGAACAGAGGTTCATTATCTGGGGGTCCATGAACTTGTTTTTAAAAAAAATATTTGGATAATTGAATTTTTAAATTAAATTAAATTACATTACATAAATTACTTGGCAATCCTCTGTGGTTTATGTGATGCACTTAAAAGCATCATTCTGAGAAGGGGTCCATAGACTTCACCAAGCACTCCCCGCTTTTGGTCTACAGGCTCTGGTCAAAGCCTTCAGAGAGTGGTCTGTGGCATCAGTTGCTCCAGAAGCTGCCAGAGGACTTGTTGTCTTTTAGACCAAAGCAGTAAAAGCCTCCTTCCTCAGGATCACCAAGACTAAAAAGCTTAATTTATGGACCAATGCCACTACCATGTTAGAAATCTACAAGTAGAGATTCTTTTTGGTGATTATTAATCAGGAAGTCATCTGTGATTCTTTGTAGAGGTGGCGTATCATGGGTGTAGAATGCTACATACATCAGACTTTCTCAATTTGTTGATTAGTTTTGTTGAACTTTTTTGTTCTTTTTTAGATTCATTACAATAAAGGATGACTTTGGGGTAATAGACTAGGAAATGTAAATGATATGAAAACAGATTTTTAAACATTTTTTTAATTAAGTCATCCCTATGTAACATAAAAGGAAACAATCCAGAGGTTACAAACAATTCTAGTTTATTTTTTTTTCTTTTAAAGTCATTTCATTGAGCCTCCAGAACTCTTTAAATTTTACTCACAGTGTCCAAGCTACAAATTTTCTAGCATTGGTAGAACCTAGAGTCACCTTTGTGCCTCAGTGAGGCTTTGGAGTAAAATATCAACAATCACCTTGAGCTCAAGAATTTTATCCTGTCCCTGGCTCTGCTGCATGAGTGTCCTCATTAAGTTCACCATCCATTTGTCAAGCCACCAGAAGTGGGAGAACATTAGGTTGCCTAGAATTAATGGAAGAAAAGACTTGTCTTTGCTTTTTTCCTATTTCTCATGATTCCTGAACGCCATGCCCTACTTTGGCAGGAATGATCATTGGCCATGACAAGGTTAGGAAAATGTAGTTGCTCGATGAAGATCTTTGACTGTATGAAAAGGGGAGAATGATTTTTTGTCATCATCAACTGTTTCCATGTTTTGATTAAGCCAAACAAGAAAAAACAATTTTATTACTGTTCATTAAGTTTGAGTAGGCTGTTATGGGGAGCTGGACAGCTTTGGATGCCATAAAATCCTGGAATGGCTTTCTAAAAGAGACTGTCGATTTTCTTGTGGTCAAAGGTCCTCTTTGCCAGCAGAACAGAGGCTTATGTCTCTCCCAGAGTTCAGTCTCCACAGTGGGAGAGCCAGCTTGATCAAAAAAAATAAACCAAACTAAAATGCTAGACATGAAGTTAAGATCTGTGTTAGAAGGGCTTTCTGGGAAAAGTTTAGATATTGTTTAGTAATCAGACCTACCCTACCCAGCAAGAAGAAACTATCCCCAGAAAGTTTATGCAAAGTTCACAATATTTGGACTTCTTTGTATAGATGAAGACCTGTGGTTACCTTTCAGCTACTCCGGGGTTAATTACAGCTTTAAAAGGGACCTTCTTAGAAGTCATCTATTGTTATTGATGTTGGATTCAGGAATTTCCAAGGAATCCAAGGATAGTGATTTCAGAGGTTCTGTGAACGTAGGAGGGAAAATGTCATATCTTTATTTTCACCAACCTTTAGTTTCCTTCATAATCTTATGTATAATCTTCATGAATTTTATTTTTTATTTTAAAAGTGCTATTCTGAGACATTCATAGATTGGTTTCATCAGACTTCCGAAAGGATCTTTGAGTCAAGTCAAGTCAACATGCATTCATTTTAGAAAAAAAAATCAAACCTTTATCTTATGTTTTAGTGACAACTCTAAGATGGAAGGGTAAAGGCTAGGCAAATGGGGTTAAGTGACTTACCCAGGATCACATAGCTAAGCAGTGTCTGAGGCCAGATTTGAACCTACAACCTCCCGTCTCTAGGCCTGGTGTTCTATCCACTGTGTCCCCTAGCTGCTCCTCAACATGCATTTATTAATATATTAATAATATATTATTAAGTAATAATAGATATCATGCAAATATTAATATTGCACATAATATAAAATATATCAAAATATATTAATATATAGCACTTAAAACTTTTCAAAACATTTAAAAGTATCATCTCATTTTATCTTTACAACAACTCAGAAAGGTAGGTGGTGGTATTATTCTCATTCTACAGGTAAAGAAACTAAGGTAGACAGAGATTAAGTGACATGCCAAGGGTCACACAGTTTATAAGGATCTGAGACTGGATTTGATTTCAGGTCTTCTTTAGAGTGCTCTGCCTCTTTGTATCCTACTATAGGCCAAGCACTGTGCTAACTACTAGAGCTGGGGAGGAAAATAAGAATGGTCCCTGCTCTTAAGGAGCTGAAAATCTAATGGGAGAAGACAACTGGCAAACCACTAGGTCCAAACCAGCTCCATATACAGGATCAGTAGGGGATAATCTCAGACACAAAGGTTAAGAACCCTTGATTGAGGCCAACCTTCTCCTTTTAGATGAGGTGAAGTGACTTGTCAGTGGCCATAAACCTGGACATATATGTAGTCTCTTCTGTTTGGGGGAAGACTCAAATGTTCATGGCTCATTTTAACCTCTTTGCCAGCATGACAGAGAAGGGAAATGAAATTGAGATGAAAATTGAAAAGAGAAGGCTAAAAGGCTATTGGGGGACTTAATCATCCCAAAACATTTAAGGAGTTATCCTGTGGAAGAGAGAATGAACTGACCTTTTTGCTCCAGAGAGCATAATTAGGACCAATGAGGATGGAAGTTACGGGGAGGAAGATTTTGACTCATTATCTTCAAGTACCAGAACACTAAGTTGCTTCCACCTTCATTGAGCATGAAGAGGAAAAGCTTTGTTCTCTAGATATGATTAAGCTCTATTCACCAGTATGCAAATCATCACCTGGATTTGCTATTCTCAGGCTATGAAAATAAATGGTAAAATCACTTCCTTTACCAAGTTGAGGTGGTGGTCAGTGGCTATCGATTTGGGGTGGTGGCCAGTGGCCAATGAATTGGAAGGGGGGGGTCAGTGGCCAATGAGTGGGGGGGTGGTCAGTGGCCAATGAGTTGGAAGGGTGGTCAGTGGCCAGTGAGTTGGGGAGGTGGTCAGTGGCCATTGAGTTGGAAGAGGGGGTCAGTGGCCAATGAGTTGTGGGGGCCAGTGGCATATTCCATGGTTTTTTCTAGAGCACAGCTATGTAAAGAGAAGAGGAAGCCTCTTTGTGCCTTTCTATGACATTGATGTTACAGAAAGAAAGTTCCAGGCTTTTGGGTCATGGTATGGGCTAGATGTGTCAAAGAGGAAGAGGACCCAAGCAAGCATACACAAACAAAACTACGTTGACATTAATAGTGTTTTTTTAGAATTTATAATCAGCCAGTTAGTTGTAAGGGCAATGAGGTACAGCCTGGGAAAGTCAGGACTGGATCAAGAGGCAAATACAGGGAGGCAGGATTGAAAGCCAGGTTTAGAGATGAGAGATCTTGTGTTCAAATGCGACCTCAGATCCTTTCTAGCTGTGTGACCCTGTGACCATTTAATCCCCATTGCCTAGCTCCTTACAACCCTTCTGCCTTGGGAATAATACAGATTCGAAGACATAAGGTAAGAGATATTTAAAAAAAAAAAAAAAAAAAGAGGCATATACAGATAGTGTCAGAGAGCTGACTGCTATACCTTCAATCTCTATCCCCCAACTTTGGACTTTTAAATAAGCTACCAGTTGTTCTCCCTCTCCCTCCCCCCCACCTTCCAGTCTTTGATGTGTCAGCATGGTTATGGGATGGTTCTACTCTTCCTCCACCTGACTCAGCCATGGTGATTGGGACCTTACAATTCCTTCCCCATCTTTATGGTCATTCCTTTCAATCACCAAGACTGCTTAGGCTAAGGATTTCCAATTCCCCTGTTGTAATCTCCTCTTGGAGACCATCTCCTTTTAGAATTTCATCCCAATGTAGAACCTTCCTTGTATCTCTTTAGCTCTACTGCCTTCTTCCATGCTGTCTACTCTGGTGCACAGCTATTTGCAATCACGAGAGCAACAACATCAGAGAGAACGGCGTTTGGGGATTAAAGCAAACATACTTTTTGCCAAACATAATGTTTTCTTTGGATGTCCATCGCTACCTCACCTTCTTTGGTGAGGCAGCTAGGTGGCAAAGTGGACAGAGTGCTGGGACTGGAGTTAGGAAGATGCGAGTTCAAATCCTGCCTCAGACACTTCCTAGCCATGTGACCCTGAGCAAACCAATTAACCTCTGTCTGCCTTGGTGTCCTCCACTGGAAAATGGGGATGATGATGACACCTACTTCCCAGGTTGTTGCAAAGATAAAAAAAGATTTTATAACCATTATAACTTTATAAACATTAATTTAGAAACATTAAGATGTTACGTAATTGCTAGCTATTGTTACTATTTATTATTAACTTAAGCACAAAACCATGTTGGGTTAAATATTCATGTCCTTTCCCCAATTTTTCTCTTAAAAATGAGCTTTTCCATTTGGGTGAATCAGCTTTACATTTTAATGTCGTCTTGAAGGAATTAGACAATTAATAACAATAGCTCTTCACATTTGTCAACTGCTTGAATTAGAATGATAATGAGCTGTTAAAGCTTTTTATATATTTAAAAGAAAAAGCCAGCTATCCAGTCACAGTCTCTTTTGTTCCTTTTTTTGTATATAAAAATGCTTATTTTATTTGATATTTAAGTTCAAAATTTCCAAAAACTTAGAAAAAGATAAGAAAATGTACTCTCTTCTCTCCTTTCAAGAGGAGCATGACTATGAGTTTGGAACACTGCAGACACAATCAGACTAGAGGGATGTGTTTTTCTAAACTCTTCCCCCCTCTCTGTTTCTAGTCTTGGTTACATATATATTTATTAACTTTATTTCTATTTCTGTTTATTATATATAAAACCAAGAATAGATATAGATAAATATAATGCATTGTTGCTGTTTGACCTCATTTTTGAAGAGGACCAATGACATCATGAGGTGATGTCTTGCCTTGAGAGTGAATTGGATTTAAGTGAGGCAGAGTTGCCTCACTTTCTCTTCCAGCATCATCCAAGCTCAGGAAGCCTGGCAATAACCTGGAATGTAATGGAGGAGCTTAGATTCTTGGGTGTCTGACCAAACTCTGTGTGTTCCACGGTTCCTATTTCAGCTACCTTTATGGCCATTGCACTGGAATGAAATGATCCTAATTCCACTGTAGGGAAATCTCCACGTTTGGGGAAAATACCCTCCTAACTTACCAATGGGTTTGTGACTCCTNCCTTCCTTCCTTCCTTTCTCTCTCTCTTTCTTTCTTTTCTTTTTTCCCTTCTTTTTTCCCTTCTTCCTTTCCTTCTATTCTTTCTTTTTTCTTTCCTTCTGTCCTTCCTTCCTTCCTTCTTTCCACTATTCTTCTAGTAATTTAATCTAAAATCACCTTGGGTCTCTTGTAGTATCAGGCCACACAATGGGCTTAATTTGAATATGGTTTCCACTATAATTCACAGAGGTTTTTTCCATGAAAACTCTGGTCTAGCTACTCTTTTCCCATTCTTTAATTGTGGTATTGATTTGTTTTTAACATAAATGAGCTAGTAGAGTAAATATTATTGTCCTCATTTTAGAGATGATGAAACTGAGGCTCAGAGAGACTTTCTGAGGTTCACACAACTAGTAATCATCAGAAGCAGGATTTTAATTTAAACCTCCAGATTCCATTGACTACACTCTTTCCATTATTCCATATTGCCTTTCCTTTTTCCATATCATTAAAAAGTGGGTTTCAGGAATATGGACATGAAAGATGCTACCTTCTTGGTTCTGAAGATGTCAGGGGTTATATATTTAATACCAATAATGAGGTTGTGTTACAGTGTAGCCATTTTAGGCAAATGTTACCCCTGTGAGTGAAAAATCCTTTTTATTCTCTGAGTACATAGCAGAATTGCCACAGCAGATAGACTGCTTCTTCGTCAATAGTTTAACTCTTCAAAAATTGGGCAACTAATGGAGAAGTATTCCTCAAGACATCCAATTTTCAGTGATTTTATTTAAGAGCACATCTTAGTGTTTAGAGTGGGTAGGTTTTAAAGCTAAAAAAAGACAATTCCTGAAAAGCCAATGTAATGACTGACTGAAGGTTCTTCCTCATTTATGTAGTCATCATTGATCATTTGGGCCACCCCTTGCCTCAAATCAGGAGAAAAGGAGCTCAGTGTGCCAAAAGGTTGGAGCCTTCCCATGCAACATAAGATGGGACCTGTTAGTTTCAATCTATTAAATTGCTTAATTTATTAAGATTTTTTCCTTCCCTTATTTTTCAGAATTTGATATTTTTCTCCCACGTGGAAATAACATCACAGTTCTTATAAAGTGTGGGACCATAACACTCTGCAACATTATTTATCAGAGAAGACGCCTCTCTTCATTGACGATCAATCCTGGTGAAAGAGCCATCTTTAGCTTTGACTGCCCTTATCCAGAGAAGCATTTTGTCCTAGAAGTCCAGAAGAATATTGGTAAATAAATATACATATGCACGTACATGTATATATACATATGTATAAATATAATTTAAAGTTTCTGCATCTCTATGCTAACTCTCTTTTAATGTGGTACTAAATCAGAATTGTTAACCTACGGTAGTGATGGGAAACCTTTTAGAGGGGAGGGTGATGTCCTCAGATGCATGTGGAGGAGAGAGGAGCAGCTTGGCCCCATGTCCCTCTGGCTTTCTAATAATAAACTCTGGTAAACTCTGTGCTGGGGTGATGGCAGACATGGCCATAGAGAGGGCTCTAAATGCCCCCACTGGCACAAGTGCCATAGGTTTGCCACCACAGGCCTAGGACAGAACTTAGTTGAGGAAAAAAAATTTTGTCCATCTTTACTAACTTTTAGTTTCCTTTATAATCCTAAGGATTTCACTTTATACCTCTAAAAATTAATCAAGAGAAAGGATCCATACCCTTCACCAGACTTCTATAAAGGTTCACAACACACAAAAAAGGTTAAGAACATTTACACTAAACTTTCGATCAAGAGGAATTCCAGTGAGCCTTGCTGAGAGGATGGTCCATAGTGGTCTTAGTAAGATGACATCTACATTATATGATTGGACCATGCTACCTATGTTATTTATGTGAGGAATTCATGGTAGGCAGGAAAAAAGAGTCAGGAGAATTATAAAAAAATTTAATTGATTCAGCTGACATTAAAAACCCATATTCCATCTGTTACCATATTCCTAGTCCCCAAGATGTATATCCTAGGAGTCACCCTGGATTCTTGCCTCTTTCTCACCCTCCATATTTAAGCTGTTGTCAAGATCTGTAGATTTCACCTTTGCAGCCTCTTTAGAATATGGCCCTTTCTCTCCTCTGACACTGTGACCCTCTGGTACAGACCCTCATCACCACACATTTAGATTATTGCAATAGCTACTAAGGGTTTGCCTGCCTCGAGGCTCTCTTCACTGTAGTCCATCTTCCGTTCAGCCACCAAAGAATTTTTCAAAAATACACACCTGACAATGTCATTCTTCTCCTTAATAAATCCTACTTGTTCCCATTTTCCCCAAGATCAAAGATAAAATCTTTTGTCTGGGGTTCAAAGTCCTCTATAACCTACCCCCCAACACTTTTTCAGTTTTCTTATTCTTATAATTCCCCACCACATATTCTTCAAACCAATGACACCAACTTCATTGAACAAGAGACCCCATCTTTTAGGTCCAAACATTTCCTCTGGCTGTTCCCCATGTATGGAATGATCTTCTTTCTGCTCTACATCCTGACTTTATGTCCCAACTAAAATCTCATTTACTACAGAAAGCTTTTTCTACCTCATCTTAATTCTAGTGCCTTCCCTCTCTTAATTACTTCCTATTCATCCTGTATGGAGTTAATGATAGGTCCAAACATCTTTGTATCCCTAATGCTTGGCATAGTGCCTTACCGAAAAACATGTATCAGTTTGTTGATCTAAATGGTAAAGCCACCAGACGGGACTCAAAAGATTGCCAGCTGTCACGCATCTGAAGGTATTAATTGGTCTGAAGGTATTCATTAATAAATGTACTACTAATAGTATTATTTATAGAATTTCATTACTATAATTAATAATAACCTGAAGTCATTAATTAATAAATTGATGCTACCATGGTAGCATGGACTTTTTTTGGTGGCTGGACCAGATCTTCAGATTAAGAGTTCTTGGAGATGCCTTGTGGGTGTCATGCAAAAGAAAGAGGAAAGAGGTAGTTTGAGATAAAAAGCTGATACCTTTCTTATTTCTGCTTTCCCTGTTCTCCATAATCAAATAGATATTATCTTGCTATTAAGGAACTTCAGTAATAAAATTTCCTTTCTTAGACGAAAAAAACAATTTTAAGTGAAATCTAGTGCTGAGTTTCCCTGAACTCATGGATCACAAGAACCTCTGAGATTATTTTCCATATATTGTCTGTAGTTTCATGTACATTGCTATTTATATGGTTTCTCCACATTCGAATGTAAGCTAAAGGAAGTCAGGGACTGCTTTTATCTTTCTTTGTATCCCAAGGGCTTATCACAGTGACTAGCATGTAGTAAATACTTAATAAACTGTTGAGTTATTGATAGTGTCTTTTTTTTTTTCTTTTAAACCCCTGCCTACTGCCTTACGATCAAGTGTCAGTTCCAAGGCAGAAGAGCAGTAAGGCTAGGCAATGGGGACAGAGGGGTTAAGTGACTTGCCAGGATTGCACAGGTAGGAAGTGTCCGAGATTAAATTTGAACCCAGGACCTCCCAATTCCAGGCCTGGCCCTCAACCCACTGAGCCACCTACCTGCCCCTGAGCCTGTCTTTGAATGATAACAGCAATATTAGCCATTTATAGAATATAATGTAAAATATGATATAAAGCGATTCATTGGAGAGTATGCCCATTGGAAATCCGTGACGTTTTGGCATGGTGCTGATGAGGATTTGTGGTATATGACAATAACTGGAAAGAATCACACTCCTATTCGTGTTTCTTATTTTGCACATCAGAAATCTTACCATTGCTCTTAACTGATGTTGGATTTTTCCTCCCTTTTTTTAGTCTTTCTCCAATCTTTCCCTTTAAGTTTAGCCAAACTCTGACACTTTGGTCCTTATTTGAAAAGGCTCAAGGTACAAAGCACACTAAAGCATGTCATTAGTTGTTAACTTTTACAACATCTAACTGCAATGATAATAAAACAGCAGAACTAAACATGCAGAGCATGGAGACAGTTGGCTCCTCATTTTACCTGTAATGGAGTTCCCACACGCAGTCAGATGACTCTTGGGAGTTCTTTGTTGATCATAAATGGGCTTAGCACTGTCTTCTAAAAGCTACAAAAATTTAACTCTCTGCATAAAGGAACTAGCTTAGGCAGGTAAGCATGGTGCAGATGTTGGATCTGGAGTCCAAGGACCTGGATTCAAATCCCAGTTCTGCCGCTTATTACCTCTAGGCAGTTGATCCATATTATTGCCCCCCCCAATATGGATGAGATTAAACTGACCTTAAGCAAGTCAGTGACTCCTTGGGACTCAGTCCCTCAACTATGAAATGAAGAGGTTGATCCTGATGACCATTAAGACCCCTCCTAGCTCTAAAGCTGAGATATTCCAAGAATATGTCTGCTTCATGGAAGATGGAGACATAATAACCACAATCCTGTAATTTTATATGGGAAATTTGGCATCGAGAGTGAGAAGGGAGGAAGAAATAAGCAGAGAGATGAGAAGCTGTGCTAACATCACTGTTAAAATGTCAGTCACGTGTTTCCCTTGCTGTATTTTTAGACTGCATGTCAGGTTCCTGTCCTTTTGGGGAAGTACAGCTCCAGCCTTCGAGATTACCTGCCCTCAATAGGACGTTCATCTGGAATGTGAAGGCTAACCCAAGGGTTGGCCTTGAACTACAGTTCTCCAGACCTCGACTGAGACAAATTCGCCCAGGAGACACCTGCCCAGACTCGGTGACCTATGCCATCAGTGGCTCTATTGAGAAGACAGTCGTCAACATTGGAACCTTCTGTAGCAATGGCACGATCTCACGAATCAAGGTGCAAGGAGGAGTCAAGTTGGCCTTGTACTTACCATGGGATCAAAATAGAAACTTTTCTGGCTTTAACATTACAAACCGCTCTTCTATAAAACGTAAGTATGCTATTAAACTGCTGTTGTCCCATTGTGAGATTGGGTGGCATTATGCTACTGCTTCTTATAGGAAAATACCATTTCAATGCCGCCATTTTCTCTTAAACGTTGATTACCATTTTTTCTTTATACATTTGTTTGTTGTTGTTGGTTGTTGTTTTAATGAAATGAGGGCCAGCAAACTCATTTATACCAAGATAAATTAGAGATCTGAGGAGGTGAACGAAACTTGTGGATATCATTGAGGACCCAGGTTGGGGATAAGACCCATAAGTAAATCATAAGGATGGGGTCAGCCTAGAAAGGAGACAGTTTAGGGGAGCTGTGATTATTGTCTTCCAAGTATGTCAAAAAAAGGTTTTAGTTTGGTCCCATTTGGTCCGGAAGGACAGAACTAGGAGCAACAGGTTGGAAATTAAAAGGAAGCAAAGTAAAATTTGGTATTAGGAAAAACTTCCTAACAAACAATGCTGTCCAGAAGCAGAATGGGCCACTGGGAGGGGCTCCTTTTCAGTGGAGTTCTTCAAGGAAAGGCCAAACGACCACTCGGTGATTATGTTTGTCATACAATCATTTGTCAGCTATGTCCTAGAAAGGATTTTTGTTTGAGTATGCAATCAATGGTGTCAAACTCAAATAGAAATGGGGTGGAGAATGGGAACACTAGTAATTTGAAGATGAACATCCCTGTGGGCTAAATATTAATTTTTAAATGTAATATCATCTGTGTTTTATTATATTTGAATTTATTTTGTTAGAGATTTCCCAATTACACGGTAATCTGGCTTGGGCCACACTTAGCCCACAGATTGCATGTTAGATGCCTCTGAACTCGATGGGCCTTTCCCACTCTGAAATTCTGTAGTCATTTTCTTTCTTTCCTGCTTATTTTTATCTTATCCATTTATTTTTAATTTTAATAAATAATTATTATTATTTATTTTTATCTTATCCTTTATATTCCCTTTCTCTGAATTCCCATTATCCACCATTTCTAATAAACAGAGTTTATCTCCTTGCGGCATGAGCATGCCTTAGTTAAATATGCTATTTGTGATCTGAAAGACAACCAGGATATTAGACTCACAATTGCCAAGGTTTAATCTCCATGACCACGAATATTCGGGATGGAGGAAGGCATGTTCTCAGCACTCCTTGATTCATTCTAATTTGCTTCATCCTCCCAATAGGACTCTGCATCATTGAATCTGTGTTTGAAGGAGAGGGCTCAGCCACCCTCATGTCTGCCAACTACCCCGAGGGCTTCCCAGAAGACGAGCTCATGTCATGGCAGTTTGTCATCCCCCCTCACCTCCGAGCCAGTGTCTCTTTCCTCAACTATACCCTCTCCAACTGCGAGAGGAAGGAGGAAAGGGTCGAGTACTACATCCCAGGATCACACAGTAATCCAGAGGTGTTTCAGCTTGGAGATCAGCAGCCAGGTAACATGGCTGGAAATTTCAACCTGTCCCTGCAAGGCTGTGATCAGGATTCCCAAAACCCTGGAGCCCTCCGCTTGCTCTTTCAAGTTTTGGTTCAGCACCTTCAGAATGAAGGCAGTAAGTAAAACTCGGCTCCTCTATTTCTTTCTCATCGCTCTTCAAGCCTCTTACTCAGCTTGGGGTGGAGAGTGGGGTGGGAGGTGTATGAAGAGCAGTTGGGAGTTCTCTTTTCCTGACTCATCTTATGAACAGTGAGACTGAAATGGTGCAGTAACATGGGTGTGTTTTCTCAAAACTCTCTTGGACTCTGGACCCTTCAAGGGTTCCGGGAAGTAGGTTGCTAGGCACATGCCCAAGCCCTGGCTGGAATGCTATCTCTGCCACAGTTCTGCTTTGATAACATAAGTCACCCGGTTGGCATAAGAGGAAGGACTCCAATTGTGGGAGACAGAAACTGCTTTGAGTAGATAAGAATTCATCTTCATCTTCCTCCTCTGTAAAATGAGGGGGTCAGATAGATGATTTTAGGGCCTTTTCCAGTTCTGTCCATCTCCAAGTTCTGCCAGGGTCTTGTTTCAAGTTCCAGGAAAATTAGCTTGTAGATTTAGTTTCTTAAGCACTAAAAAGGGAATTGGATTGGCCCTTTATGTCCATAGTGTGTATAGTGAGATGGAAGGTGCTAAATCAGTTCAAGAAGCAAGGCTCAGCACTAAGGAAGTGAGGGTTGAAAGGGTCAGCTGTGTTGAGCAGCCTTGTAAATAACCACTTGCCCAGGTGAAGAATGATTTGTCCTGGATGCCGGATCACTGAAGAATGATGAGACTTTATTTTACTTCTGGTACATTTCCCTAGAGGCAAGAGAGAAAGTTTTAAAATATACAGATGGGATGGTGGGGTGGCTTTTTTTTTTTTTTTGCAAGACCAGGCATCTGTCCAATGAGCATGTGAAAACCACATGGCGATTTGCACAGCGAGTGTCAGCCAGGGAACATAATTTCTGTGGATTCTTGGATCCTAAGGGAGAAGTATTTGTTCAACACTTTGGGCCTTAAGAATTTGATGAATATGGTTTTTTTAAATTTTTATTTTGAATATTTTCCCATTGTTACATATTTCATATTCTTTTCCCTCTTCCCCAAACTCCCCAGCCCCCTTAGCCAATGCACAATTCCACTGGGTTTTACATTTTTCATTGATCAAGATCTAATTCCATATTATTGATAGTTGGACTAGTTATCATTTAGTGTCTTCATCCCCAATAATATCCCCCTCAGCCCATGTGTTCAAGCAGTTGTTTTTCTTCTGTGTTTCTCCTCCCACAGTTCTTCCTCTGAATGTAGAATGTAGCTAGTTTTCTTTCTCATAAGTTCCTCAGCCTTACTCTGAATTTTTGCATTGCTGCTAGTAGAGAAGTCCAATATGTTCAATTGTACCACAGTGTATTAGGTCTCTGTGTACAATGTTCTTCTGGTTCTGCTCCTTTCACTCTGCATCAATTCCTGGAGGTTGTCCAGTTCACATGGAATTCCTCCAGTTCTTTATTCCTTTGAGCACAATAGTATTCCATCACCAACAGATACCACCATTTGTTCAGCCATTCCCCAATCAAAGGACATTCTCTCATTTTCCAATTTTTTGCCGCCACAAAGAGCACGGCTATAAATATTTTTGTACAAGTCTTTTTCCTTATTATCTCTTTTGGGGTATAATCCAAGCAGTTCTATGGCTGGATCAAAAGGTAGATAGTCTTTTTTTTTTAAACCCTTGTACTTCGGTGTATTGTCTCATAGGTGGAAGATTGGTAAGGGTGGGCAATGGGGGTCAAGTGACTTGCCCAGGGTCACACAGCTGGGAAGTGTCTGAGGCCGGGTTTGAACCTAGGACCTCCTGTCTCTAGGCCTGACTCTCACTCCACTGAGCTACCCAGCTGCCCCTGGTAGATAGTCTTTTAAATGGGCCTTAAGAATTTGATGGGTCTTCAAACTCCAAGAAACTGTAGCTACAGGGGAACTTGTGAATTTTTCAGCAGACATCTTAAGAAATGAAACCTGGGCTTCTCTGGTGTCTTGACCTGAATTGGTGCCAGGAATAAGTCAGCAGAAGACATTTTCCCCCTCCATGTACCCCTCTCAGGCTTGGATTTTTCATTTGGTCACATGCAGATTTTTATATGATCTTTTCTATTATTCTGTGTTGACAGTTTTGTAAGCAAAATACTAAATTGAAAACAGATGTGAAAAGATTTGGGGGAGGATATGAATGTAGATTTTTGATTTGTTTATAATAGTTTTGCTGAAACTCTACTAAAAAGGTCTTCCAAGTTTCTCTACACCCTTCAAAATCTTTTTAAACCTATGCTTTATATCTAAAATAGATCCAGTTGCCAAAAAGGATATTTCTCTTCTTGGTCTGGACCAAGAATTCTCAGTGTGGGGGATGCACCCTGCTCCTCTGCATCATAAAAGAGTCTTAGAGAGTAGCCTGGGAGCTTGGCCATAGTCACAGGGCCAGTATGTATTAGAGGCAGGACTTGAATTCAGGTTTTCCTAACTCCAAGGCTGCCTCTCATTCTGCTATTCTCTGTGGCTTCTCTGTGTTTTTTCTAACATCATAATTTTTTTTTTCATTTTGATCCAAATTAAAAAATAGTTAAATGAACTTTAGAGGCCATTCAATTAACAAAAAATGTTGTTTGTTGCAAGGTGAACAGAGTCCTGGACCTGGAGCTGGAAAGACCTGAGTGCCGATTCAGCCTCAGACATTTACTGGGTGGATGATGCTGCGCAAATCAATCACTTAAACCTATTTGCTTCCGTTTTCTTGTAAAATGGGGATAATAGCACCTACTTCACAGAGTTGTTGTGAGTCAAGTAGGATAAAATCTGAAGAGCACTTAGCACTGTGTCTGGCACATTGTAAAATGCTTTTAAAAAAAACTTTGTTTTTGCTCTAAGACAGAAGGGCAAGAGCTGGAGAAACAGGATTAAGTGACTTGCCCAGGGTCACACAGCTAGGAAGTTGCTAGAGGCCAAATTTAAACCCAGTTCTTCCTCACTCTAAGCCTAGCTTTCTGTCCACTGTGCCACCTAGCAGCTACCTTGTAGATATTTTTAAATGTTCCCTTCTTTCCTTCCCCTATCAAGGAATATGAGATAGCTTTTATTTTGAAAGATTTTTCTCTATGACTCTGAGGATTAGACAAGAGATCCTTAATTTATTTTTAGGCCATGGATTAACATTTTTAAATGTATAAAATCCACAGAAATTAATCACAGTAAATTGTTTTTCTTTAGTTGTTTTCAGTCATGTCTGACTCTTCCCATTTGGGGTTTTCTTGGCAAAGATACTGGAGTGGTTTGCCACTTTCTTCTACAACTCATTTGATAGATGAGGAAACTGAGGCAAACAGGGTGAAATGAGTTGTCCAGGGTCACATAGCTAGTAAGTGCCTGAGCCCTGATTTGAACTGAGGCCTTCTTGGCACTTTATCCACTATACCACTTACTTGCTCATATTGAAATGTATAATGAAATGCAGCTGTCTAATTTTTTTAAGTTCATAAATCCTAGGTTTAAAAACTCCTGAGCTAGACAAACTGATATCCCTCTTTTCCAAAGATTCTTATTACAATTCTTCTATCCCCAGGTGTACTGTATCCCAAGAACTGCCCCCTTTCTGAACCCACACTGGGAGAGCAGCCCCTAAAATGCAATCCTGTGTCAATTAGCAAATATTAAGCCTCTGCTGGGTCCTAGAAGGATATAAAATTTAAATAAGACATAGTACCTATGCTGAAGGAGCTTACAATCTGGTAGAGAGATGACACTCTCACTAGTGGTTTACAAAACCCAGGATTTATGTGATAAAGAGGAAGAGGAGTTGTAAGAGCCAGGCTGAGCAGGGAAGACTTCTGGCAGGAAGTGTGATCATTAACAGAGAGCTGGGGGTTCAACAGCTAAAGATGGGGAGGGGTTGGATATGTGAGGAAGGCATGCAGGGCCATGTTTGATAGGAAGCAAGTAATGTGGGTACCTAAAAGAGAAGGTCTCCAATGAGATCATTTATACAAAGACTGTTGGAAACCATAAAGTGCTATCTTAACACTAGCTATTCTTACACTGCTGCTGCTACTACTACTACCATTGCTGCCACTGCCATCACCACTATCACCATCACTTACACCAACACCACCACCACCATCACAATCTTGATGGCCATCACCATCACTACCACTACCACTACCACTACCACTACCACTACCACTACCGTTGCCACCATGGCCATCACCATCATCACCACTACCACGACCACCATCACAATCTTCATGGGCATCGCCATCACCATCACTATGGCCATCACCAATACCACCACCACCACCACCACTACTACTACAACTATGACAAAGATTACGGCACAGACAAGTGGTATAAAGCAATGATGTTAAACTCAAATAGAAACAGGGACCACTAAAGGTACATAAGAACCCCTATGGGCTGCATATTAACTTGGAAAACCACATACTAACATTATCTGTATTCTATCATATTTTTATTTATCTTATTAAATGTTTCTCAATTATATTTCATTCTGGTTCTGTCACACTAGAGAATATTGTAACCTATGGTCAAATGCTTGACACTTCTATTATAGAGGATAGGACACTTGGCTTGGAGTCAAGAACATGAGTTCATCTCCTAAATAAATCATGTACTAACTGTGTGACTCGGGATAGGTCACTTGATCTCAGTTTCCTAATCTGTTAAATTGAGTGGGGCTGAACTCCATAACCTCTGAAGTCCCTTCCAGTTCTAATCAATGATCTTAGAAGTATAATGTGGCACTAGGTTATGGGGGGGCCTTGATTGTAAGGCAAAAACAGTTGGAACTATATTCTAGAGGCAGTGAGGGACCATTGAATATTTCTGAGTAAGGGACTGGCATAACTGGATTTCTACATTTTGAAAAGATTATTTGGGGAAGAGGTGTGGAAAGTCTACTCAATTCAGTTATCTATGTTTATAGGCAAGAACTATGGCACAAGTGATACCAGAATCATTACACTGTTAATCACCTTCATTTAGTACAGTTAGATGCTAGAACTAGCAAAGGCCAATAGGGCATCCTACCACCTGGAACACATTTAGACTGGGAAGATGGCATGGCACTAGGGTGAATGGCCTTGAATACCATTCAGATGAGATTCATCTTTCATTTTTCTCTCTTCTCATCAATGAGATTGAGAAATAAAAGAGGCACAGTGCTCTGTATTGGCATAGTTCCTTAGAATTCACAGCATTTTCCCATTAGTTATCTCATTTGTCCTTCATCAGGACCCTGTGAGGTAGAGTGAGTGTTGTTATCCTCATTTTATAGATGATGGAACTAAGGTCCAGACAGATCAAAAGAAGTGACTTGCCCAAGATCACTCAGCTGAAATCCAGGTGTCTTGACTCCTTCTACTAAAACACATTGCATCTAGGGTAATCCAAAGGCAAATTTGAGGGAGCTGGCTCTATTTGTTCCATCTTTCTGATGTCTAAACACTGGACCTCATTCATAGAATCAGTAACTGTTTAGTGCTCATTCGGTCTGACAAGGGCTGACCCTCAGCTGCACTAGCTAATTTACACCCTTGAGTTTGGTCTTTGGAAGGGACTCAGATTTATATTAAAATAATATTTGGAAATGTATCTCCACTTTTCCTGGAAAATTCTGATAGCTCAGTACCAAGCAAGGGGGAGCATTCTTGAGAAACAAACATGCTGTGTTTTAGAAGAGTAATGTGTGATCTTCCTGGGGCGCTTGGAAATAGGGAGGAGGTCAGCTGTGAACCAGTAAGAGAGTGTGGTTCACCTGGAGCTGTCCAAGGTGGGATTGACTAATGTTAAGGGCTCCCTTTTACGCTTGTCACCTCACCTTTCAAGACAAGTCTTGCTGTTGTGAAATGCCCCATAATGCACTCTGCTTTCCCAAGAGATCCCCCAGAGAGCCTTGTTTTCATGTCTGGGGACTCAGAGGTAGTCACAGAGCAATCATTTTTGTCAGTGCTGAAGTATATGCCCCTTTCATTGCATCCTAGAAGCATTCCAGCTCTGTATAACCTCCTCTCCTCCCCCCACCAGGTACAACTCCATTTCAAACTGTTCAGAGGGTGTCTCCTTCTTATGTGATGGAATTAGCTCTGAGAGCTCAGAGGTGGTTTGAATTTTGATATTCTCTGCTTCAATATGCTACTCTTTAGAGCAAGAGTGCTCTGAAACATGTTCCACTGAGGAGCATGTAAAAATAGAGAGAGTAGAATCAGGAACAGAAAGTCCTAGGTTCAATCCCTGCCTCAAACACATAACAACTGTGTGACCCTGGGCAAAATCACTTAATAATCTCTCAGTGCCCCAGGCTACATCTCTAAGATGATTATAAATGAGTTCCTGATCTGTATTGGTGAGGGAGTTCTCATACCAGGAGTCCTTCATATTAATGAAATAACAAGCCCATGTAAGCCAATAACTCCTTCCCTTACTCCTCAGAGAAAACTGGGTACCTGCTTGATATCTTATCATGTAGGTTTTTTAAAAATAATAGATCTTACGGGGGCAGCTGGGTAGCTCAGTGGAGTGAGAGTCAGGCCTAGAGACAGGAGGTCCTAGGTTCAAACCCGGCCTCAGCCACTTCCCAGCTGTGTGACCCTGGGCAAGTCACTTGACCCCCATTGCCCACCCTTACCAATCTTCCACCTATGAGACAATACACCGAAGTACAAGGGTTTAAAAAAATAATAGATCTTAGGGCATTATATTTATAGAAAGATTTAAGGTTTGCGAAGCCCTTTGTACATATCCTCTCATTTGAATGACCCTCCAACAACTCAGTGAGGGATGCTATTATTAACCCCATTTTACAGATGAGCACATTGAGGCTGAGATATTAAGGGTGTTGCCCAGATTCACATAGCTAGGAAGTCTGAGGCAAGATTGATTTGAACCCAGGTCTTCCTGATTTCAGTTCATTTGGACATTCTAAAAGACTTTCAACTTCTTGGGAATGCTGGGTTACTTCAATACTGCTGTGAATCCATAATGTCATTAACTGAGATCTTTGTTCTCTCAAGTCTACATCTTTTTCCATCCATGTCCCCTTAACCCGTTCTATTCCTATCCTTAATTCTCCCATGATCTTTCCCCAGAGTATCTAGCCAAGATCCTGAAAGGCTCTCTCAAGTTCTTGTTAAATTTCCTAGGCACCAGCATGATTCCCCAGTCATCCACCCTTGCTCTCTTACTCCTCATACAGTAAGTGTGAGTAACAATACGGTAATAACCTTATTCCTCATACCTCCTTTTTTGATCACATATTCCCTCAAAAACCTCCCTTTCTGGGGGCAGTAGGGTAGCTCAGTGGATTGAGAGTCAGGCCTAGAGACGGGAGGTCCTAGGTTCAAACCTGGCCTCAGCCACTTCCCATCTGTGTGACCCTGGGCAAGTCACTTGGCCCCCATTGCTTACCCTTACCACTCTTCCACCTATGAGCCAATACACAGAAGTTAAGGGTATAAAACAATAAAATAAAAGGGCTGTCCAATTCTAAATCTTATTAAAAAAAACCTCCCTTTCTCCACTTTTTGCACATGGATCGTCCTTGGAAATATTTTATGTGCTCTCCATATGTCTCTTCATTACTCACTGAGTCACTCATACCTTGAGCTATGCAGATATTGGCTTCCAGGTAGACCACTCCAACCAGAGTCAGAAATACCTGTGTTCAGATCTCACCTCAGACACACACTGGGTGACTCTAGGCAAATCAGTTTTAACCTCTTTCAGCCCCTGCTTCCTCATGTAGAAAATGGGGATAATAATTGTATCTACCTCCCCAAGTCATTGGGAGGATAAAATGAGATAATATTTTCAAAGAATTTTTATCAAATGTATGTAAATATTATCAATTCAAGATCTGCAATGGGGAGAACATTTATTAGGAGCATAAAAATCATAGAAACCATCTATTCCAACACTATTTTATAGATGGGAAAATTGGATCCCTGAGAGGTCATCATGACTCACTCAAGGTCAAACAGGAAGAATCCAGGCAGAACCAGAATTCAGACTTGGCTCCTATGACTGTGTTCACCTGGAAAATTCAGCACTATTTGTACTACACTTTGGAGGGTTTTTTTTTCATGAGAGGATAGACTGGGAAAGCATGGTGGAATCATCAGAAGCAATGCACAGTTTACTCAGTGCAATCCAATGTCTGTCTGTCTGTCTGTCTGTCTCTGAGGACTTTCATCAAGGTTACCCTCAGTGTGTCTATAGATCATTCTCCCAACGATTTATAGAGGAGAATAATGAATACTAAGAGAATAGCCTCATAGGTGGGATATGTGGCATCTTTGTACACAATACAGTAGCTAGCAGTATCCTGAATAGATTCGCCTCATGTAAAGTCTGTTTTCAACATTTTTTCTTAGACTAAGAGAAAAAACTTTAAGTTACAAAAACAGTCTTATCCAAACAATTCAGGGCAACCATAGTTCAGACAGAGAATAGCAGTCTTTCTTGTTCTCCCTTGTTATACTTAAAAGAATTTGTATGTGGCTGCTGGGTGTGTTTTGACAATTTCCATACTGTGTACCTGGAATTCTTTCAGCCCTAATAAATTTGCTTTAGGGCAGCTAGTAGCATTGAGTGTGTTCCAACTGTGTGACTCCTAAGAAACCCTGAAGGCTATTTATCTGATAAAGCCAAAAGAAAGGTCAAAAATAGAAGAAAATACTCTGGTCTTCAAAGAGGGAATTTTATATTGCTAAAATTATATTAAAATATTTGGAGAATTTCATAAGGTTTTTTATTTAATTTAGCATAGTTCCTGACACATAATAAATACTTAACATTTTCTATTTGCCTAAAAAATAGGCTTTTCAGATATTTCTAGTGTGGGAATTTCCTCAAGTTAAATCTGGGGTTCTTAATCTGGATTCCATGAACTTGGGTTTCTTTTCTTATATTTTGATAACTATTTTATTTCTTTTATAATATTTTGCATTTAAAAACATTATCCTGAAGAAGGACCTATAAGCTTCACTAGAGTGCCATAGGGGGGCATAATACAAAAAAGTGAAGAACTCCCAGGTTAAACCTATCTTGTATATGATGGCATGGATTTGATGGGCTTAGTTAAGACAAGTATAAATATAAAACTGCACAATACAAAAAAAAACTTTTTTAACAATCTCTTACTTTCTGTATTGATTCCCAGGCAGAAAGTAGTAAGGGCTAGACAATGGGGATTAAGTAACTTGCCCAGGATCACACAGCTGGGAAGTGTCTGAGGTCAGATCTGAACCCAGGATCTTTATTCTCTAGGCCTGGCTCTCTGTCCACTGAGCCATCTCACTCGGTGCATAAAGTGTTGTTCCTGTGGTCAGAAAAACCTGAGTTCAAATCCAGCCTCAGATACTTACTGTGTGACCCTGGGAAAGTCTCTTAACCTTTTTGCTTTATTCCACTGGAGAAGGAAATGGCAAACCACAAGAAAATCCTATAGACAGTCCATAGGACCACAGAGTCAGACACAACAACTTTTGTGATAAGTATATCATAATATATTTTAAATTTGATTTGGGCTTATACACCATCTTGAAACAAAATGGTGGCCAGTAAATTTCACAAGAATTCACAAGAATTTGTGAAGTCTTAGAGTCTGAAAAGTACACACCATTGGAAAACTGAGTGAGTTGAGAGGGGAATACCCTCCATCACTAGATTTTATTCCCAATCTAGTTACTCTTCTCTATAGCTATTGCCACATTTCCATCTCTTGGATCTTGCTGTGATTGGAAAGCGACTGATGAGAGTACTTGATATTTCAACAGGAGCATTTTTTACTTAGCTAATGGCTGACTGGTGATAAAAAACAGAAAGCAAAGACTGTCCCCCTGATTAATCCCCTTCGGACTGCTAGTACAAATAAGATCGGAAGATATGAATTGTATCTCATCATCTCTGAGAGAGTCTTGCATCACCTTCAGTTTCTAGCCCTACTTTTGGCAGTTTTTCTCCTAGCCTTCTCCCTACTCCAGTCATTTGTTGGGAGTTTCAGGCTGACTTTGCACAGTTATGATATGGAATATGGGAGGGTGACTTTGGTGGTGGGAGAAAAGCTTTCCTATTTCTTTTCTTTTTTTAGACCCTCACCTTCCATCTTAGAATCAATACTGTGTATTGGTTCCAAGGCAGAAGAGTGGTAAGGGCTGGGCAATGGGGGTCAAGTGACTTGCCCAGGGTCACACAGCTGGGAAGCATCTGAGGCCAGGTTTGAACCCAGGACCTCCTCTCTCCAGGACTGACTCTCCATCCACTGAGCCACCCAGCTGCCCCCTTTCCTGTTTCTTTTCCACTAAACTTTCATACTGCAAATGGCCATAGCACCTCTTTTATATTAATTCCATTCATTAAACATTTTTTAAATGCCTCTTATGTGCCAGGCTTATTGCTTAGCACTGAGGATACAAAAGAGACCAAAGACAGCCCCTGCCCTCAAGGAGCTTACAATTTAATGGGTCTTACAATCTGATCTTACAGATGAGGAAACTTGGACCCAAAGACACGGAATGGTACATCTCAGGTTTGAATTCAATTCTTCCTGACTCAGAGTCCACTCTGGCCTGCCGTCTCTAAGTTTCAGAGTACAAAGGATCATTTGATCCACACAATAACCCTAAGAGCAAGGTGCTATTGTTAGGCCCGTTTTTTTTTTTTACATTTTTTTCAGATTTTTACATTTTACATATTTTACAGATATTGAAATCACTTGTCTAGAGTTGCACAGGTAGTTATTATCCAAAGCAAAATTCAAAGCCAATAGAGCATCAGACTTAGAGTTGGGAGGTCCTGGGTTCAAATGTGGCCTCAGACACTTCCTAGCTATGTGACCGTTGGCAAGCTACTTGCCTCTGCTGGCCCTGCCTTTGCCACTTTAAGTCTGCCTTGGAACCAATACAAAGACAGAAAATAAGGGTTTAAAAAGAAATCAAGGCCAGGTCTTCTTCCCGCCTCCAAAGCCATCATATTCCCCACTCTATTATTCGGTCTACCTTGGCATTTCTTTGGTGGCTACTCATGGGGTTTTTTTTTTTTCCTTTATTTTTTTCAGACAAGGTCTACACAGTTGATTTGAGCAAAGAAAAAGCCATGTCGTTGACCATTGAGCCGAGACCAGTCAAGATGAGCCGACGCTTTGTCCGTGCCTGCTTAATCTGCGAGGGGCCCAGAAAATGCAACCCCAACGTGACCCTGACGGCCGGCAGCAAACATGAGATTTCTTTCCTTTGTGACGACATGACTCGCCTGTGGATCAACGCGGAAAAAACGATAAGTAGGATGTGTTTTCCTGTTCTTGGTGTCTTCTCCTTACCCTTGGAGGATCCGGGTCTCTTCTGTTCTATTTCTCTGGACTTCTTTCACTCTACCTACTCTGCACCCCACTTTCTTGTTTTCTGGTGGTGGAAGGGGAAGGAAGGAAAGAAAGAAAGGGAGCATTCATTTCTACAAAAATAATGACCCAACAAGCTCAAAATGTAGTGCTCTAATTCATTAATACTCATTAGACACCTGTGTACTATGTGCCTGGCCTGGAGCTGAGAGGACCTGGGTTCAAATATGGCCTCAGGAAGATCTCAGCTATGTGACCTTGGTCAAGTCATTTAACTCCAATTGCCAGCACTTACCATTCATCTGTCTTAGAATTAATACTAAGTGGGGGGTAAGGGGGAAAGTAAGAGCATAATCATGTAACCATGTTAACTTTTCTAAAATATAAATATTAATAAATGTTTTTAAAAAAAGAATTAATACTAAGACAGAAAGTAAGGATTTAAAGAAAGTGGGGACTTACTGTATCTGCCATAACAAGAGGAACATTATCAGAAGCAAATGTTCTTTCACACTACCTGATGGCCCTTTTATGCAGTTCTGCGGCGAGGTCAGCTGCTTCTATGGTCTCTTCAATATGGTGGTATTCAAAAAGTAGCCACCTGTCAGGCCACCTGCATTCCTAGGTAGTTTCAGTGCCTGCATAGCTCGCTATGTGACCTGGGATGAGGCACTGGAGCCTCTCTGGGGGTCAGTTGCCTCATTTACAGAGTGCAGGAATGAATGTTGGAAAGGATAATCTTTAAAGTGAGGAGGCTCATTCTCGTCACCCATCTTTTTGCCCAGGTCATATGCAATGAATGAGATGGTGGAGCCATCACAGACGTTGACTCTTAAGAGGTAGTCATTATAGATGAGCCCTGAATATCTAATATGCTTTGGGTGGGGAGGAATAAATCTCGTGTTTTCGTTGGTTCCCATAGTAATGGAATGACCCCAAAGCCAAAGATCCCAGGCATCATAAACCCTCAGCTTGA
Organism: Gracilinanus agilis; assembly: GCF_016433145.1. Lineage (NCBI taxonomy): Eukaryota > Metazoa > Chordata > Mammalia > Didelphimorphia > Didelphidae > Gracilinanus > Gracilinanus agilis. The sequence goes on from NC_058134.1 coordinate 44,405,696, forward strand.
GACACCTTAGAGCCAGGCTGATAGATTTCAAGAGGTCCATGAACTTGGATGGGAAAAAATCCATCTTTGTTTTCATCAAAATTTAATATTTCCTTCAATTACTTAAAAATGGAATTCTGAGAAGGGGACTCGAGGCTTCACCAGACTGCCAGAGGAGTCCCATAACGTAAAAAAGTTAAGAATCTTTGCCCGGAGAAATGAAGTTGATAAATTTCAAAAAACAACTTTTAGAAAATAGAATCACAGAATTTTAGAGATGGGATCTCCCACCATCTTATATCACTCTATCCCAAAGACTTCCAGGACGTTTCTACCCACCCAAGTGAGTTTGACCTCTTTCACTCTACCTTGAACCCTGCCTTCATCAAAATTAATATCAATGGGAGCAACTAGGTGGTTCAATGGATTGAGAGCCAGATTTAGAGATGGGAAGTCCTGGGTTCAAATCTAACCTCAGACACTTCTGAGTAAGTCACTTAACTCCCATTGCCTAGTCCTTACTACTCTTCTGCCATGGAACCAATATTTAGTATTGAGTCCAAGATGGAAGTTAAGAGTTTGAAAAAAAATTAATATCAATGATGTTTCTAACAGTCTGGCCTTTCAGTTAATCAACTCGCTCAGCACCAAAGACACTTAGCCTTAGCCTGACTCTCAGGGAGTGGTCATATCTTGGACTCACTCATCTTTTTGCATCTACTCTACTTCCCAATCCTAACCTCTCAAATCCCCTGCTGTCATCATAATTTCCTGCCCTTGCCTATCTCCCATCTCTTGAAACTACTCTTTGCCCTTGTTATGACTAGTCTCAGTGATGTGCTTCTATCTGACAATCTTGAATCCTTTACCCTCTTGATTCTCTATTTTTCCTGTCCCTGCTAATTCCCAACTCTGAACAACCTCCACAGTCCACCTTTGTGCTATAAACCCAGAGACACCAGGCATGGCTAGTGGAAATTTTGAAGCTATGCTGACTGGGGCCCTTCAAATTCAGTTCTCTAACTTCAACTGGATCCTCATTACTTCAGGACAATCCCTCTCTTCATCTCTTATGGACCGTCTACCATATTCCCTACAGTGGCTGTTCCAGACCTTCCCTCAAGCTCCCAACTTTTTCCCTGCCTCTAACTTCTCTTTTTACTTTATTGAGAAGATTAAAGACTAGTAAGGAGTTCCTTAACTCCATTCCACCACATTTTTTTTCATCTATCTTGTTCTCTGTCCTTTCCATGGCAGAGTTGGACTCCTTCTACCTGTCTCTTCTATTCTACCCCCTTCCATTTCCTCCAAGATCTCGCTCCATGATTCTTTGTCTCTTCTTTTTCTTCTCCCTAAATTCTTACTCACTGCTGGCTCCTTTGCCTCTGCCTTACAAGCATGCTCTAGTTCCACCTGTCTTAAAAACTGTCCTTTGCCCTGCTTCCCTTTCAGGTTATCACTCTATTCCTCCAGAAATTTACTACCCACTCACACCTTAACTGTCTGCAATCAGTATCCACACCATTTTTGTGCTAAAACTTCTTTCCAGGGTTGCCAACAGCCTCATAATTATTGGCTACAAAGGCCTTTTCTAAGTCTTTTTTTTCTTGACCTCACTTTTTCTTTTCAACTATCAACCATTTTCTCCTAATTTATACTCTTTCTGAACTTGGCTTCTATTAAAATGGTCTTTGTCTTCCTATCTGTCCAACAAGTCCTTTGAGAGCTCCTTATCTTTGTCTTCTTTCTCCCAACTTCCAATAGTATCTGTGACTTTTGGTCCTTGGCTCTCTTCTCTCCCCTCAATCCGTTATTTTTCTTTTTGATCCCATTCACTCTTGTGACTTCAGTTATCACCTCTATCCAAATCTACATCTCTACCCCTACTCTTTCTCTTGAATTCCAGCTGTCAATTCTCTCTCTACTTCCTGTTGGACATCTCCACTTGGCTATCCTACTCAAAGTCCCTCTTCCCTTGAAACCTGCAACTCTATCTAACTTTCCTATTTCTGCTGATGGGACCACCATCCCTTTCAATCACTCAGACTTTAAAAATAACTTAAGTTAGTCAACTGGCATTTATTAGGTGCCTACTGTATGTCATCTTCAACTATGCCTTCTCCCTCAATATTCAGTCAGTTGTCAAGTCCCAATACTTGTTGAGTCTCTCTACACTAAAGCTCTCACACCCTCATAGCCCTTCATTTCCACTCAAGTGGCCCTGTTCTTAAGGGAAACCTTCATTACCTCTTTCCTGGACTCCTTATCTTTGATCTCTTCCTTCTCGATTCCCTTCATTCTTCTGCCATCATAATCTTCTAAAAGCACAAAATTCCACTCCTCTGCTTGAGAACCTCAATTTGACATTCAAGTCTTTCCACATCATACTATTCTTCTTCTACCCTTCTACCTTCACACAGATTGAACCCTATGTTTAAAAGTCATGCCTTTGACATCACCAACTGTTGAATCTTCTAAAGCAGTGGTTCCCAAACTTTTTGGCCTACTGCCCCCTTTCCAGAAAAAATAGTACTTAGCACCCCTGGAAATTATGAAACTATTTATTGAACTCAGAATAGAATGTAATACAAAAAAAAAAAATGTGGCCATCACCGCCTCCCTGGATTGCTGCAGCACCCACCAGGGGGCGGTGGTGCCCACTTTGGGAATTACTGTTTTAAAGCACAGCTCAGGTACTATCTCCACTGATATATACCTTCCCTCACCTCCTAAATAAAAGCAAGTTCTCCCTCCTCCTTCACATTTCTTATTGTATTGTGTCAAGATCTTTCCTGTGCCCCAGTGACATTCTTCAAGGCACTGGGTTTATTTCTGGGCTTCTCATACTTCTCCTTTTTTTTTTTTTTTAGATTAAGCTACCTTGATTGAAGCAACTATCGTTTTTCATTTTTCTCTCCCTTGTATATAGTAAGTGATTAATAAAAGCGTTAAGTCGTTTACTTGAATTGAACAAAAACTTAGTCCACCTTCTCCATTTAAAGATGGAGAAACTGGAACCCACAAAAGTCAACTTATTTGTCCAAGATCATACACAGTTAGTAAATAACTGAATCATTACCCAAATCCAAATTTCTCACAGATTATGAAAAAAACAACAACAAAAGATTTTACTTTTACTAAGTCCTGGTATTTAATTACTTTGTGATTTGCCCCCTACCCTATGACTTTAGAAAAAGAGGAAAGAATCACCCTCTAAAATATCTTTAAATAAGTTTGGTCTGTTTAATATTTAATGTATTGCTATATTAACAATTCAATATTTAATCTCCCCCAATAGAGTTTGAAGCTCCTTGAGGATATGAAGTTACTTTTTTCTTTTAAATCTGTACCCCAATGCCTGGCACAAAGTAGGGATTCAATTCATGCTTGTCTTATTGATTGGTCTTCTCCCCTTATTTGTGTAGGTTGTACAGACATTGGGTACTGTACCAGGAAGAGCTACCCTCTTCTTGTCCCCAGTGACATCATCCAGCTACCTGTTGAGTTACATGACTATGCCTGGAAGCTGCTAGTTCCAAAGGATAAAATTAGCCTCCAGTTGACACCAACCCAGAAGCTTCAGCAGCACACTCATGAGAAGAACTGTAACACCACCTTCAGTTATGTGCTATCCAGTGCTGGTCAAGGCCAGAACCTCTATTTTGGCTCCTTTTGTCCTGGTGGGGCAATTGAGAAGATTCAGGTGAAAACAAACATCTCTGTGGTCCTCAGAACATTCTCACCAGGGTTCTCTAATGAATCTTTCAGACAGGGGATGACGGTGACATTTATACACTCTCTCAAAGGTGAGATGCTTTTCTCTACTGTAAAAAAAAATGTAAAGAAGGATTTCCTGACAATGAGGGTCCTTTGTTGTTGTTGGAAGGGATCACCCAAGACAACTCTGGAAAATCCTTCCACATATCATATTTCTAGGCACTGAGGAGACAAGTACAGAAATGAAATCATCCCCATCACAAGGACCTTATATTTTAATGGGGGAGACAGCAAGTTCAAATATGTGTCCATAGAGCAAAAACACAGTGAATAAATAAAAATATGTATACAGGGGGGCAGCTGGGTAGCTCAGTGGATTGAGAGCCAGGCCTCTGTAACAGTATTGACTCCAAGATAGAAGGTAAGGGTTAAAAAAAATGTATACACAAGGGAGGGAGGGCACTAGCAATTGGTGGGATGAAGAAAGGCTTCATGAAGGAGATAATGCTTGAGCTAAATCTTCAAAGGAAAGAGGGACTCAACGAGGGGGAGCGCCTTCCAGTCATGGAGATGGAGTGTTGAGAAATAGTGAGGCCAATCTGCATGGAACTTGGGAAGAGAGTGAAGTCCAGTGACACTGGAGAGATAGGTTGGGTCAAGGACTCACAAATTGAATTGTCTTTTTAAAAAAGGCCCAGGGCAAATTTGGACCCAGGATCCACACAGTGTTTTCGCTACCTTTAATAGTTTGCCACCACTGTATGCCTAAAGGAAAAAAGGAAATTATTCAGCTGGATCTCTTTTCTTTCCTGCAGATGAAGGCGTTTTCACCGTGACCCCAGATTCAAAAGCCAAAGTTTACTTGCGGACCCCTAACTCGGATCGGGGTCTGCCCCCTTTAACCTCAGTCTCCTGGAACATCTCTGTCCCCAGCCATCAAGTGGCCCACCTGACATTCTCCAAGGATCGAATGGGGGTGTCCTGTGAGACGGGCCGAGCCTTCATGATCATCCAGGAGCAAAAGGCAAAGGCCGAAGAGATTGTAAGCAGAGATGATGAACCGCTGCCTAAGCCCAAAGACCTGCATCACAACTTCTGGGTCAACATCTCCAACTGCAGCCCAATGAGTGGCAAGCAGCTGGATCTCCAGTTCTGTGTGTCTTTGACCCCAAAGAAGATGGGTAAGGCAGACATTTTTTTCTTTATGATACCAGAAAGAAGGGAGAGTGACCTAGAGCTGAAACCATTGGGTGAAAAGCACATCCATTTCTGAATGGTCTTCATATAGATTGTAGCAACGTTACACTGAGCCCCTTGACTGATTCATCATTTAGAAGGACAAGGCAGGCAGCTAGATGGTTCAGTGGATAGAGCACTGGACCGAGGGTCAGGAACATCTGCATTCAAACCCTGCCTCAGACATTTATTAGCTCTGTGGGCAGTCACTTATCCTCCTTCAATCTTAGTTTCCTCATCCATAAGTTGGGGTTAATAATAGCATTTACCTCCCAGAGTTGTTGTGAGAGTCAACTGAGATAATATTTGTAAAGTATGTTGTGGATCTTAAAACCATACTATGAACGCAGCTATAGACACACGTTTATAACTTTATGTGTGTCTATATGTGTGTATGTATACATGTAAGCATTTATCATTGATTATTCACAAGGTCTTAATTATGAAATCTACCCTGAGGGTACATCTTTTCAGCTAAGAATTAATAACTGCTGATGCGCTTTAGGGTTTCAGAGCACTTTTTGGAGATTTGAGCCTCAGAAAAACTCTGTGAAACAAGTTCTACAAGTTTCATTAGGGGAAAATGAGGGAGGGACAAGGAGGAGTCATTTGAAGGGGGAAAAAAATCTAAAGTGTTAGTGGACCACAAGCTCAGTGTAAGAGCAGTGTGATGGGTTAGCCACACGCCCCAAAAAAATCTCCTTTGATTTTGGGCTGCCTTGAGGAAGCGTGGCTTCCAGGAATCAAGAGGTGATGGTCCTTCAGTACTCTGCTCAAGTCAAACTACTTCTGAATTCTTGGAGCCATATTTTAAGAAGGGCATGGATAGGGGCAGCGAGATGGCTCAATGGTTTGATAGCCAAGCCTAAAGATGGGAGGTTATGGGTTTAAATCTGGCTGTAGACACTTCCTAGCTCTGTGACTCTGGGAGAATCACTTCACCCCCATTGCTTAGCCCTTAGTGCTCTTCTGCCTTGGACCCAAGATACGTGGTATTAGTTCCAAAGTGGAAAGTAAGGGTTTGTTGGATTTTTTTTTTTAAAAGAAGCAGCAGTCATTGATGACTCACAGAGTGTCCAGAGAAGGACAGCTGGATGTTGCTTCATGAAGTTTGAGTAAGAAACTGGGCAGAATTAGCCTGGAGAAAAGAAAACTCAAGAGACATACCATAGCCAAAACTAGGAGCAGAGGGGAGATGCTGTAAGAGGCAAAATTTAATTCCATGTCAGGAAAAGCTTCCCAACAAGGAGAGTTATTTACGAGGTGAATGGGATGTTCCAGAAAGTGGGAGACAGGGTTCTTCCCTCCTTGGAGGTCTTCAAGAAGAGGCCGATCGGGTGATTGGCCACTCAGATCTCTTCTAACTCTAAAATTGTGATGGAATACCCATTTTCTACATGAGGAAACTGAATCTCAGCTTAAATGACTTCCCAGTGGTCTGTGTTTGAACCAGAGTCCTCCTGATGCTAAATCTAGCCACTGAACTCTTTATCCTCCAATATCTGGTGGCTTCTTTCCAAAGTGAGGATAATTAGAAACGTGACACATTGTCATAGAAGTAATGAGACTCTACATTAGAAAAAAAAACAACTTTTAATTCATACTCTGCTAATGTAACATTCTTAGTAACTTTGTTTCACTCAAGAGTGAGGAGGCAAAGAGGGGAAATAAATTACAGAGATGCTCTTTAGTCTATTTAACAAACTATTTAGGCTTTCTAAATCCCTTTAAGAGAGGCATCTTTTACAATAATAATACATATTTTTAAAGCCAAGATATATGCCTCTGATACTTGCTATGTGAACATAGACAAATCACTAATATCTCTGAGCCAAGTTCCTCCTTTGCTAACCTCTTTGGGTTATTATTGAATGGATTATTATATATATGAAAACCAAATGGGGGCAGCTGGGTAGCTCAGTGGACTGAGAGCCAGACCTAGAGACAGGAGGTCCTAGGTTCAAATCCGGCCTCAGACACTTCCCAGCTGTGTGACCCTGGGCAAGTCACTTGACCCCCATTGCCTACCCTTACCACTCTTCCACCAAGGAGCCAATACATAGTATTGACTCCAAGATGGAAGGTGAGGGTTTAAAAAAAAATCAAATGAAATTATACACATGTATGTATACATATATATGAAATTGCTTTGCAAGCTACAAAACACTAAACAAATATAAATTGCTTGAAGTGGGAGGATTGTAGGAAACACCTTTACATCATTTGATAGGTTTTTAAAGTGTATAATAAATTATAAAAGGTTCATGGTAGCAAGTCTTTGTTCTCTTCTGAATTTCCTTCTGCCGTCTTCTGTGATGATGTTGTTTTTCTGTATTCAAACATAAATTGCTATTAAATAGCCATTTTAGGATTTAAGAATCATTCATTTATTTATGAGGAGCTGATTGAGTGATTATAAATCCTTCTTCTCCATTAGTAAGGCCTCAAACACCAATGTTTCTCCTAGTTTGAGGTTGTAAAAATGTGTTATAATTGAGATTTTCCATTCTTAGATTGGAATTCCTTTTAACCAGGAAAAATCGGTGAAGTTTGACTTGTGTCCCTTTCCTTCTTAACTCATAATATATCAGGAGGAAGACATCAACCCCAAATTCATACAGGTTTCTATTCTGAACTGCAGATGTCCACCTTCCCAGGCCCCAGTGTGGGCCACCTTAGAAAATGGTCACAGTCTGAGTGCATGTGACCGATAAATCATGGCCTCATGCCACGAGCTCTGTGGGTTTACTTTTCCTGATGTACATCCAACAGAGACGCCCCCACATTGCCATTCAGAGCTCCCGCTCTCCTGTGGCTTGTAGAAGGTAGGATCAGATCATTAAACTTTACAGCAGGCATCGCCACGTCCTTCCCCTCCTGGCTCCCACAACCCCTCCTGGGCTCCATCACCACTCCTGCTGATGGACCCTGCTGGCTCAGGAGGGCGACTCCCTGTGCTCTCAGGGGTGTGTTCAGCCCTCCTAGCAGTGTCTGATATTGCTGGGAGGGGGCTGAGGAAGTGAAGAGAGGCTGTTGCTTCATTTCTCCTGGAGAGTTGGAAGAGGGAGCTTGAGTGACCTTGGCACACTAAGAAATGTCTTCTATTTTCTCTTTGCTTGGGCAATATCGCAGAGAACTCTCTACTGGTGTTCTCTTTGGAGGTCCAAGGAGAAAGTTTGGTTTTTCAGCAGATTATTTTACAAAATGAAAATTTTGTAATTTTGTAAATTTGTAAAAAAATTACAAAATTTTACAAAATGAAAATTCATAGCAATGGATTTGTTCTGTGCAATCTCTGAATTTTTTTAACTCTATAATGATTTTTTTTCCAAATTGGGATTCTTAGTTTTTTTTGTTTTTTTTTTGTATTATGAACTCCTTTGGCAATCTGGCAAAGCCAATGGGCCTCTTTCTCAGAATAAGGGTCTTTAAATGTACAAAATAAAATACAAAAGATTACAAAGGAAACCATTATATTAAAATAGAGTTATCAAAATATTCTTTTAGAAAGTTGAGGGTAAAGAATATCTGGACTAAAGGAATGCATTTTTAGAATAAACTTCTTAGATGTTTGAGATCCTCTTCACTCATCATCAACAAAGCCATGTGTATGTGTGTATACATAATAATACATAAATATATCTGTGTGTGTGTGTGTATATATATATACACACACATATATATGGGATGCCAGATGTCTCTGCATGAATACATATATACCTAAATAAATATGTGTGTGTGTGTATATATATGGGATGCCAGATATCCCAATGTGTGTATATATAAGTATATATACACATAAATATATATGCATGTGTTTATATATGTATATGGGATACCATATGTCCGTGTGTGTGTATGTATGTATATGAATGCCAGATATTCCCAAGGCACATTCAAATGACTTCAGAAAATTGGTATTTTGTCTCATTTTAAATTATTTTTTTCTTTAAAATCCTTACCAATACTAGGTATCAATTCCAAGGCTGAAGAGCACAAGAGCTAGGCAATGGGGGGTTAAGTGGCCCATGGCCACACAACTAGGAAATGTCCAGGGTTAGATTTGAACCCAGGATTTCCCCTATCTACACCAAGTCACCCAGTTGCCCCAGTATTTTTTAAATTAAAATTTTCAGTTGTAATTTTTTTGAAAATGTTTTCTTCAAGATAATTACTTAAAAATAGAATGAATTATAAAGTTTGAATAAAGATATTCCTTACAATTGAGTATTTGATAAATATTTGCCTTAAAAAAACAACAATATCTTGGACATATCCCCTATAAAATGTGTTGCAAATACCTGTAGTCACCAGTTTTCTCATATTATTGCTGCCTGCTAAAAAGTTATGTTAAGCTTTCTGCCCCCTCCCCAAATGTACGTCCATACGTACTGCAGCTTTCTCAGGCAGAATATTGAGGTTCTCTAATCAGACATCATTGAAAGAGACAAACCAAATCCAGACGATGCCTGGGGTTCTATTAGTCACTCTTAGCCATGGCTATGAGTCAGAATCTTTTCTTTTATGATGTTCTTCTAGCCCTCTCACCATCATGAAAGGCAATTATGTAATGGGAGCAAAAGCCAGTAGTTCAAGTTTGTTCTGTCTGAGCCTAGTTCTCTGATATAACAGAGAAAATTCATAGGTCTAAGTTAATAGAGTTTCATAGGATAGACTCATAGATTTGAAGCTGGAAGAGCCTGAAGGGTCATCTAATCCGGCCCCCCTCATTTTATAGCTAAGGCACTTGGCCAAGAGTTTCACAGGAAGTAAGTAGAAAAGCAGAGATTTGACTCCAGCCAGCACATTTTCCACTGTACCTCATGGTCCGGTTCTTGGGATTTCTGAGATATAGTCATCCACAGATGTGTATCGAAGAGGAAAACAAACGAAATAGTACCTTTAAGGCATTCTTAATATTTTTAGTTGTATCACCGTCTTTTTCAAATGACAGCTAACCATCAACTAAAACATTCATTTAACCATAAAGAAAACCTTAAATCTCAAGCTGATTACAATTTTATTTCTTTAAATATACATTGCTTTTTTAAAAATCATGTTTGCTTTTTTGTTTCTTCTCTTTTTCTTATGTATTATTAGATATTAGTGTGTTTTGGCCATTTAATTATTATCATAAATATTGTTTTTTTCATATACAATTATGTACAGATTATTCAGATTCATAGAATCACAGATATTGAGAATTAGAAGGGACCTCAAGCAGCCATCTAGACCCCAATATAACCCAGATGACTAGAGGTCCTTGAAGACCTTCAAGGAGGGGGAACTGGCCACCTTCTGAGCAGTCCATCCCATGTATGATTTGTTCAGCCATTTTTCAGTTGTATCTGACTCTTCATGATCCCTTTTGGAATTTTTGACAAAGATAATGGAGTACTTTGCTATATCCTTCTCTGATTCGTTTTACAGATTAGGAAACTTCAGTAAACAGGATTTAGTGACTGGTCCAGGGTCCCACAGTTATTAAGTGTCTGAGGTTGGATTTGAACTCCCATCTTCCTGTCTCCGTGTCCAGAACTTTATCTACTGTCCTGCCTTGCTGTCCTTATAATAAGCTCTCATTATTAGGAAGTCTCTTCTGACATGAAGCTTAAATTGGCCTCTTTACAATTTCTACCCCATTTTTCCTGATTATACTCTCTGATTATATACCCAGATTATACCCAGAACAAACCTAATCCCTCCTCCATGTGATGGACTTTCAAACACTCAAGGACAACTATACCCTGCAACTATACACCAAGTCCTCCCTTCTCCAGGCTAAACATTTCTATTTCCTTTCATATAGCATAAACTCAAGGCCCTTTAGCATCTTCCCCCCTCTGGACACTCTAGTTTATCAGAGTCTTTTTAAAACTTCAGTGCCCAGGACTGAACACAGTTCTACAGGTAGAGTCCAATGAGGACAGGGTACAGTGGGGCTATGACCTCCCAATTCCTTTCTTCATGCAACTCAAGATTACATTAGCTTTATTATCTATTACATCACATTGTGGAATCATATTAAGCTTGTGGTCCACTAAAACCCCCAATTTTTTTTAATAATTGCTATTTAAACATATCCCTACCTTGCTCAACCCCGTATTTAGGAAGTTGATATTTCAAAGCAAAGAATCTTTCATTTATCTTTGTTGAATTTCATCTTATTATTTGAAGCCCATTGGTTTGATCTATCAAGATCCTTCTGGATCCTGGCCCTGACATCTTTTGTATTAGGTACCCTTCCCAACTTTCTATGACTTGCAGATGTGATCAGAATACCATTTTAGCCTTTATCCAAGTCATGGATAAAAATGTGAAAAGCACAGGGCCAAGCACAAATCCCTTTAGTCCTCTACTGAAGACCTCTGCCCACAGTGACATTGAATCATTACCAGTTGCTCTTCATATCCAGTCATCAGACCAATTCTGAATCCATTTGATTGTATTATCTAATCTATATATTCCATATTCTCCACAAGAATATGAGGTTCTTTAAACTTGTCCACAGTATTTCTCATCATCTAACAGTTTAATGATTCTATCAAAAAAAAAAAAAAAAGGAAAGGAGGTGAGTCTAGGATGAGCTGACCTTGACAAGCCATGCAGCATTTTGAAATTAATTACAATTTCCAATAAATAGATAATTTAAAAAATTAATTACCATTTTCCTTTCCAGATGTTGGCCAACCATCTCCTGAATCATCCTAAAATGTTTCCAGGGTTCAGAGACAATCTCAATGGCCTATAGTTTGGACGTTTTCTAGACTATTCTCTTCAAAACTAGGATAATAGTTGCTCTTCTCCAATCTTGTGGTATTTTTCTCATTTCCCATGATCTTTGAGATAATCATGAATAGTAGAATTATATCTGTCCATTCTTTCAGGATTCAAGGATGGAGTATGTGTAGACCAGATGATGTGAATTCACCAAGGAAAACTGGATACTCTCTTATTACCTTCGTACTTATTTTATTTATCACCCCCCTGTTAAGCATTTTTGTGCTATGATTTCCAGTGTAAAAATAAATCTTTTCAGAGAAAACAGAAACAAGAGAAGAATTAGCAGCCTTACTTTCTCTGCAGTCAGCTGTCATGATCCCACCTACCCCAAGCAAAGGTCTCATCCCTTCTTTGAACCTCCTCTTTCTCCCAACTGCTTTGTAAAAATCACTTTTGCTCTCCTCCTTTGCTAACCTCAACTTATTCGGAGCTTTTGCATTTCAGACACTATTCGAACAGTGGCATACCATATTCTTCTGCTTATCTTTTATTACCTGCCCTTGCTTCTGTTTTCTCTACATTGGTTTTTGTTTGTTAAATGAAGTTGGTGGGTGAGCATCCTGTCCATTTGCATTGATCTATGGGAGAGATGCTAAGAATCACACAGTTTTTTAGACCTTCTACAAGCATTAACTATAATTCTTTTTGATATAAAATCTTTGTCTGAAGAAGGCATACTAGAATGTGAGTTTCTTGAGGGCAGAGAGAGACTATTTTAGTTTTATCTTTGGCTTCCCAGTGCCTAGTGTGAAATAGGTGCTTAATAAATTCTTGATTGATTCATACTGTTAGAAGAATTGGACCCGAGAAATATTCATCTGTCCTTGATAAATGCACGAGACTTTGTATTACTGCAGATTGAAATTTGGCTAGAATATCAGGAATACCTGGATTCAAGTTCTTTGAGCGGGGCAGTGAAATAATCAGACTTGTGTTTTGGGAAAAACAGCGGAGCAGCTGTGTGGAGGATAGATTAGAGAAGGGAGAGAGGAAAGGCAAAGAAACCGATTAGGAAACACTAGTAATGTCCCAGGTGAGAAGTGAGGAGGACCCGAACCAGGATGGTAGTTGTGTGTGGATATGAAAGAACACTAAAGATATATGAGATAATTATGCCTTTTGAGAATAATATTTCATCCCAAGACTGCTTTTTTCTTTTGTCTTTTAAACCTTTACCTTCCATCTTATAATCAGCAGTATTGGCTCAAGACAAAAGATCAGTAAGAACTAGACAGAGTTATGTAGCTAGGAAGTGTCCCAGTCCAGATTTGAACCCAGGACCTCCTATCTCTAGGCCTGATTCTCCATCCCATAAGCCACCTAGCTGCCCCCTACCAAGACACTTCTTTACTCAGAATAAAAATTTCCCAAACATAATTCTCCCTTCGTACTTTGTCTTTCTACTTCTTAATGCATTCATCTGCAGCTCAATTAACACCTTGACACAAGCACATTTATATGTGGAGATGAATGTGTTTGCCAAGTGCTTAGGAGCCAACAGAGACGGATAATTGCCGGTGTGTTCTGACTGGCCTATGAGTTGTGGACATTTGATTAAGGACCAGAATCCTAGGGGGGTTTTAGCATTTTTCTTAACTGGAAGCTCATCTTTCACAAAAAAAAAAAAGACAAAAAACAGCCACAATGAAATTCAACATCCAGGCCATGTGATCTGAGACATCAAAGGTTTAAAAATCACATTAAGTCTGAAGTTAAGTCTCTAGTCCGATGGACCCTTGTAGGGAAAAAAAAAGCCTCCAATCCCAGAGCTCCAAGATGAGAGTACCAGATGAGGGGCATCTCAGGATGCTAACAGCCTCATCAGCACCATCTACATACAGCAAGATTCTGCCCAAACACTCAAATAGTTTTCAGCAATAGGCATAGCTAGCCGAGGCTCACTCAGGATTCGAGACTTTTCTTTTCCTGAGAGAAGGAATGAGAAAGTGCTTTAAGTACATTCTCAAGGTCAAGGTGAAGGAATGGAATATTTTTACGAACTTTAGAAGCTGTCTAAATCTGCCTCATTTGGAGAGGGAATCTCATTATAATTCAGATTATAAAGACAGTAAAGCACAATTACCAAGCATTTAGGAAATGCCAAGCACTCCACTAGGCACTGAGGATACAGCTACAAAAGTGATACAGTCTCTCCTTTCGAGGTGATTGCATTCCGTGGGAGATGGGGGGAAGGCAATTGTCATTATCACGGACAATAGAAAGAGCTCCAGGTTTGGCATCAGAAGACATGGATTTGATGCCACCCCTTCATTAGCTGTTTGACTTTGGCCAAGTCACTTAACCTTTAGAGTTCAGTTTCCCGATCTGTATAACATGAGAGAGCCGAATGAACTACAGATCTGTTGCCCTAACGGTTCAGTAAATATCGATTGATTGCCTACCATTTGCTTAGACCCTGCCAGGAATTTTGTTATTTAGTCATTTCAATTGTTCCCAATTCTTCATGACCGCATTTGGAGTTTTCTTGGCAAAGACACTGGATTGGTTTGCCATTTCCTTCTCTGGTTCATTTTATAAGATGAAGAACTGAGGAAAACAGGAGTGACTTGTGCAGGGTCACACAGCTAGTCAGCATCTAAAACAGATGAGTCTTCCTGACAAGACCTGTACTCTATTCACTATACCTCCTAGCTTCCAGGTGTACAGAAATGAAAAAGACACAGCCTCTGCCCTCATGAAGCTTATGACCTAGCAAGGAGAACAAAATGAGTACAAAAAGCCATAATGCAAGGCAGTATATGGTAAATACCAGAATAGGATTTGGAGAAAGCATTAATTTGGAGGCATTAAAAGATACTCCTCAGGAGGGCAGCTGGGTAGCTCAATGGATTTGAGAGCCAGGCCTAGAGATGGGAGATCCAAGTTCAAATATGGCCTCAGACACTTCCTAGCTGTGTGACCCTGGGCAAGTCACTTGACCCCCATTGCCTACCCTTACCATTCTTCTGCCTTGGAGCCAATACACAGTATTCATTCTAAAATGGAAGAGAAGGTTTTTTTTTTAATTTAAATAAAGATACTCCTCAAAGAAGGTAGTATTTGAGATGAGACTTAAAGAACAAAGAAGATTTCAATCTTAAGGGATGATGAGAGAAGGGAGAATTCCAAACTAAGAAACAAAGTGAATAAAGATTGTATTCAGAGAATGAGTGAACATGTACATTTTGGCTGGAGTGCAGGATATTTGTAGGAGAATAGTAAAAGATGTAACTGGAAAGGTGCCTCGAAGGTTATTAAAGAGTAATTATTATTGTTAATACTATTAACTAGCATTTGTATAACCCTTGATAATCACAAAGCTCTTTACATGTGTTGCTTATCTAATCATCACATCACCAATGAGGACTTGGGTTCAGAGATGGAGCTCTTTAGGCAAAGAGAAGGCAGTGAAGGTTTTTGAGACGTTGGTGTGACATGATTGGAGCTTTCATTAGGATGATTAATCTGGCAGGCGTAGAGAGAATGAATTAAAAGGGATGAGGCTAAAGGTAGGAAGACCAGTTAGGAGACTGTTACGACAAAGGTAATAGGGCCTGAATTGAGGGGTTGGAGTAGAAAAGGAAAAGAAGGACTTGAGTCAGCACCTTGACATTTTGCAATGACCACAGAAAATAGGGTTCAACAAAAAGCACAAAGTTGTAGAACCATTTTAAGACCAAGGGAAATCACCAAATTCATAACCGAACTATGGCAGAGCTTGTCCAGTCTTGATCTGATCTCAGGAGCCACCTTGGGTTCCATAGTTCAAACAGTCAAGTACAGTTTCTTGCCATCTTGCTAGAATGTGCTAAAAAAATAAATCATAGAATCTTTGATGTGGAAAGAATTTTGGAGCTCGTCAAGGCAAGGCCCATGTGGCTTCCTTGTATCTGTACCCCTAGTGCTTAGCACAGTGCTTGGCCTGTAGTAAGCACTTAATGCTTTTTTTTGTTCACTGAAACCTCTTGTTCTATAGAAGAGAAAACTAAAATTCAAAGACTTTAAAGGATTTAGGATCAAAGGAGTTTTAGAGTTTGAAGGGACTTCAGATAAAGTTCATCTAGTCCATGGGTTCTAAATCTGAAGTCCATGAACTTGTTAAAATATGTAAATATCTGTGTTTCAATAAAATTGGTTTCCTTTTGTTTTCCCATATGGTTTCTTTTATGCATTTAAAAACATTATGCTGAGAAAGAAACCATAGACTTCATCAGACTTCCAAAGGGGTCCATGACACAAAAAACAGTATGAACCCCTGCTCTAGTCCATACCTTAATTTTATAGATGAGGAAACCGAGGCCAGGAAGGAAGGGGCTTTCACTCTGGTTCCACAGATAGGACAATAATTCAAAATATAGCATCAGACTAGCTCTTGGGTCTTCCATTCATGTGATTTTTCTTTCCCTTGTTTTCTTTTTTCTTTTTTACCTAACATTCACCTTTTTTCTCCAGCATTTTAATTGTGTCTAACATATGCTAGATACATGATAGATGTTTGTTGAATTGGTGAACAAGTTTTTAAAAAAAACCTCTTAAGACTCAATTAAATCCTCTGTGGTTTCTTCTCATCTCTTTTTATTCAGTTACACAAAATGGACATCCCTGTCAGAACTTCTCCTTCATTTCTGAGCCTGTCTTCTTGTCTTCTTAATGCTTCCCTGCTGCCTTCTTATTCAAGACCTTCCACTATGGGTAGGGACATAGTATCTAGGATGTCCTGAGCGTCTACCTCCTTTTGGAGCAGATGTGGTAGGTACCCAAAACCCCATAGTTCAGTCTAAAACTGGCTCAACCCATTGAATATGTACCTTTGTCTCCCTCTTGTCTCCGGTGACAGACATGACGGTGATCATCCTTGCTGCTGTGGGCGGTGGAGCAACACTGTTGTTTGCTCTGGGGCTCCTCGTATGCTATGCTAAAAAAATGAGGTAGGTTCAATTTTTCAACTGGTTACTTTGGTTACCTTGAGTTTCCTTTGGATTGCCCAACCCAATTATCTCCCTCATCATCTTATACTTCCTACTACTTGTACTTCCCTACCAAAAATCAAACTGGAAACGAGAATAAGAATAGTGTCAAGTGGGCACCGCAGAGATCAGTGGGGGAAAGAATGCTAGAAGAAAAGACTTTGCCATTTTCCCCTAAGCTGGCTTGCAGACTGTCTGGAGAGTTGGGCTTCCATGCATCACAATCAATTATTAATAAATCAGATCACATTCTTTGCAGTCTTCACAAAGTGGTTTCAAGGTATACCTTCTCTTGGATCTTGACTTTGAAAGTAGCCCTTTCCCTTTGTACCAACAAATGCTTATTCCTAACTACTGGTTTTCATCTAACCCCTGATATAAAATAACTGTTAATTGCTAACTTTACTGAATCCTCAATCCTAAAATTGGTTTAGGTCCCTGACTATGGACAGAAGAAAGAAGACATAGTTGACTGAGTTAGTCTTAGCCTCCTACTCTTCCTTTTATGGTTCTTCCTTTTAAGAGAGAAAAAATAGCTTTAGCTTGAAAAAATATAGTATGGAGCCAGATCATGTAAATTCAGATTTCTTTGTGCACCGAAAATGGGGAGCAAGGTCTCTTTCTTTGGTATATTTGTCCTTCTGGGAAGCTGAAAGACCATTTTTTGAAAACTGGTGTTGTGATCCTGAATAAACAATTGAAATGACTAATCTTCAGTGAGAACTGTCCAAAAATTTCTCAACTAATAATGTGAAAATGGACAATGATAATCCCAGTGGAATTTTTCCCTTTACCGAAATGTGGGTGTGTGTGAAACAACACATTTAAGAAGTTGGGCTTTTTTAATTATTATTTTTGTGATGGTTTTCCTCTGCAGACTTCTGTCCCCTGCAGTATACAGAATGTTCAGGTCTGATCTGGGAAAATTGCATTAAATTAAAATATTCTACTCAAAGAAGCTAAGATTCATAAATTCAAAGATATAGAGCTATAAAGGATGTCAATATCCATCCAGTCCAACCCTGTCATTTTGTAAGTGAGGAAAGAGACCCAGAGAGGTAATTTGAAGTAGTGTATAGAATGCTAAACTTGCAATCAGGAAGACTTGGGTTCTAATTCCACCTTAGGCACTTGCCAACTTTGTGATCTTGAACAAATCACTTAATTTCTCTGGGCCTCAGATTCTTCATCTGAATAATGAAATGGTTGGGCTCCACAGTCTCTATGGTCCTTCCTGGTTCCAAAACTATGGTCCTTTACTAAGTGAAGTGGGTCACCCAGAGTTATTCAGGTAGCAAGCACCAGACCGGATTTGAATCCAGGGCCTCTAATTCCAAGTTCAGTGCTTTTGACGTTATACCACGATGTTTACCTTGGCATCAATCCATGTTTAACTTAGTGGTGTGCTTTGATTAAAATCACAAATAATCATTGAGTACCTATTACTTACAAGATGTTAGGGAGGCATGAAAGGTGAGTTAGGACCTAGTCCCTACCTAGGAGGACATTCTTATCTAGCGGGAAATGAAAAGATAGAAGGAGAGAAAATAAATGCTTGTTAATTTAAAAAAAAAAAGTTCAGAAGAAAAAAAAGTCTAGTAGGATGGATATAAACAAAGCTATAACTAAAGTAGAGAGCAGGGGAAGATAGATGCTCTGAATGTGGCACAGACTAAATGCTATGGAGGGTGAAGTACAATGAGTTCTCTTTCCATGTCCCAAAACATTATAAAATTAGCATCTAATGACTTATGAATATAGTTCACTTAGTTTTGTTCTAAATATCCACGGCTTGTCTGCATTAAAGCCCTTACCTGTGTTTGGGATGGGCTTGTTCTAAAGAATTGAAAGAGAGAAGACAACTGCCCATTATGCCACTTAGAATGAGACTTTTGGAGAAATTTATTATGACCTAAAGCACAAAACTAACAGCTAAATGGAATGGATTTATTCTGCCTCTATAAGGAACGTGGCACCAGTCCAGGATAAATGAAGAGATAACTCGTACAGCCTATGATCCATTATGTTCATTTACAATAATTTCAGCCATTTCAGTTACTGATGGGCTTAAAAGTTAATTTCCTCCTCTGGATGGCTCAGATGATGTCAAGCTTTCTATCAGTGCTGAAATTTCTTTTTGTATACTCTCACATCCAATTAAAGCCACAGAGAAAAATTCGGCAATAAAAATTGAGTGTTAATGATGTCATTAAAAGATTCTGATGAGAACTAGAATTTCTTCTTTTTTGCTTCTCTTGGGTACTGCCAACAATAAGACGTGAATCTCCTTCCTAATCTTGAGACCTCCACTCCTCATTCCCCTTAACCCTCAAAATAAAAGGCAAAACTTTCCTTCCTGGGTCTTATGTCTTATCATTTGAAGTCTGGCACCCAAGGCCCTTAACTGATTCAAAGAAAGTTAGCATTATATACATAAAAGTACCAAGCCTTCATAAAGAGATTCACAGAGCCTTAATGATCTCTAGAAAAGTTACATCATCTTGATTCTCTGTTAAGATGGAGGTAAAAGTATCCTTAGAAATATTAACCAAGGGGGGCAGCTGGATAGCTCAGTGGATTGAGAGCCTAGAGACCTAGAGATGGGAGGTCCTAGGTTCAAATCTGGCCTCAAACACTTCCTAGCTGTGTGACCCTGGGCAGTCACTTAACCCCCATTGCCTACCCTTACCACTCTTCTACCAATACACAGTATTGACCAATATCTGCCAATACAACCAATACACAGTATTGACTCCAAGACGGAAGGTAAAGGTTTAAAAAAAAAAAAGAAATATTAACCAAATGATACTGGTCATGTCCCTAACCATCAAAGAGAGTACTATGTATAATTTAAACCCATGCTTCATACTCAGCTTGATCTGGGATCTCATCAGTTTGGGAGTTTCCGACAATGATATCCATGCCTGTCCATCCTGCATGACTCTTGTCCATGATCTTCCATAAGTTTTACACAGGGGGTCCTCCCAGTATTTCAGAGCTCTTCCACATTTTCTTCTTTTTTAAAAAAAAACCCTCACCTTTCATCTTAGAATCAATCCTGAGTATTGGTTCCAAGACACAAGAGCAGTAAAGACTAGGCAATGGGGGTTAAATGACTTGCTCCAGAGTCACATACCTAAGAAGTATCTATGGTCAGATTTGAACCCAGGACCTCCCATCTCTAGACCTGACTCTCAATCCAGTGAACCACCTAGCTACCCCTCTCCTCACTTTCTTCTAATAGCAAAAGGGTTCTGGTGGAGCGCCCTAGCTGTACCTTCATCCCTTTCCCTCACTGCATAACCAGCTCAGCTTCTCATCCTATCATACAACTTTTTGATGACAACCTTTCCTCTTCTCCTTGAGGTTCCTCATCATTATACATTACTACCTGCTTACACCTACTACATACCTTTTCATTGTCCTTTGGGTAATGCGTATTTTTAAATGTGTAGACACTGTTCTCCTCTTCTGTTTTGTTGCCATGTAGAAGCATCAGTAGAGCGTTGGTATCAAAAAGTTGATACTTGCTTCCATGGGAAGTTCATCGTCATTAAACGAGATTTGAAACTTCCCAAAGACAGTCAAGCCCACTCTCTTCTTCTTGTTCTAGACCCAACTTGTCCATCTCAGGCCCATCTAAATGTATGTTGCAACCTATGAAATAGACATTCATCATCCACTTGGTCTTTCTTGTGTGGATGATCAAGCAAACCCTTTTGAGGTATTATAGCTCTCTTTCAGGAAGCTTTGCTTGATACAATATACATAGTGTTATCTGCAAACAGGAACCCACATATCCCCAATAATGGCACCTCTGAACCAAACCCCTATTTATCCCTGTTACTGAAAGCCTTCCCCTTTTTTTGATTCTCCATTAAAGTCTGTTCCTGATGACAAAAAGAAGTTCCTACTGAGTGTTTATTTAGTACCAGGCATGGATAGACCATAACATGAACAGCTATAGGAAAGTGATTGTTTTTTATCTCACTTTTTTATTCCTTATTTTCTAGCAAGAAAAAGAAGGTCAGCAAGGGCCCTGCAGTGGGTATATACAATGGCAACATCAACACTCAGATGCCTGGTCATGTTGGAAAGTTCCAGAAAGGGCGAAAAGACAATGACTCCCATGTTTATGCAGTCATCGATGACACCATGGTGTATGGGCATTTGCTCAATGGTTCAAATGGGTCCTCTACTGGTCCGGAAGTCGATGTGTACCGACCCTTCCAGGGCCCCATGGGAGATGTACCTCCTTCTCCACCTCCCATCTGCTCCAGGGTCTCTACAAGGAAACTACACCCAGAGGACCCTCTCCCATTCCTCCTTCCTGAATCTGATGGGGAACCTTATACTTTCTCTCACCCCAAACCAGTAGAGGTCAAAGAGAATGGAGACAATGATATACCCCTGCTGGAAAAGAAGGAACTAGAAGATGTTGTGGAATAACCTGGAATCAGCTCTTGCCCCACAAAAGATCCACTCAGAAATCACAGGGTAACTCCACCAAGAGGCTCATGAGTCATCATCCTTGTAGGAAAGCAAGGAAAAAGGAGGTTTTATGATAGAGACAGTAGGGTAAACTTCCTGACAATATTTCCAGATGAACTCATTCCAGTGGTGTCAAACTGATAACCACATTTAAAAAATTTGGATACAGTGATCAGAGTTCATGGTTTTATTAACTTGCATGGGAAACAATGACTAAAGGATCACAGATTCTCTAGCCTGTGCATGGCAGACGATGGAACCAGAAAGTGTGAAATCCCAGGAATGTGGCAGAATCAGTTTTGCTCCAGAAGCTTTGAAGGGTGAAGGGACTTCTCCACATCGTGTAGAGAGCCACGTGCTTGGAACGAGGTGCCCACATTGGATCCTTTTGTGAATTCTTGGGAGTGTGTCTCTCTTCTTGCTGGGACCTCTTGGTGCACTTTTTGTGTGCCACTTGGAGTGCCTTTTTTTTAACTTATTTGTCTGTGAATTTAGAAGTCAGAATGGGTAAAGAATTCTCCCCAGTAGCTTAGCAAGAAAGAAATGATGATTATCTGCGGTGACTGGAGTTGAGATTCTAATAACCTGGAGGCAAAAAAAAATGGTTAAAGCATTTTGGGTTCTGTTTGGCAGGCCAAGTTAGATATGTCATTTCACTACAAATAGGATCCATACTATTATTATAGACTTAGAAGGTGAAGGGACTTTAGAAGTCATCTAGTACCCGTCCCTCATCACTTTGTAGATGAGGAAACTGAGACTCAAAGAGAAAGCACTCGCCCAAGGTCACATAGCTAGGCAGTAGCAGAGCCAGGCCCCCTGACTCAAAATCAGATGATCTTTTGAATACACCACACTTCCCCTGCTAGAGTAGAAGAAACATTCCCCTCCTTAGCAGCTTGAATAAGCTCCCTCGCATCCTCGGACAGCTCCTAGAAATGACCTTTTCCTTGAATCCCAGAAAGGATGGAAGATCTCCTAAAAGGGCCATCGGGCACCATGCCAGCTATGGCACAGAAACAGCGGAGGATGAAGGAAGTCGTCCTCTCTGCCCAGCTTGAGGCTACGAGTGGCAGATCAGTTGCTGGTCTGAAGGCTTCCTAGCCAGATGCTTCCTACATAGGATCTGCCCACACATAGACACACACCCAAAGTGCATTCAGTGCTGAAGATACAAAGACAAAATGGAAAAGGACCTGCCCTAAAGGAGCTCATGTTCTTACTATACATTGTGTGTATGTGAACATATATACAGGAAGATGTAACGAGACATGGAAGTAGAAGATCTGACATCTAAGTATATATGTGTGTGTGTGTATATACACATGTAAAATACATATACATACATACATATAAAAAATTTAAAACTAAAGGGTTTTTTTTCTGCTTACACATAATTTTGAAGTGAGCAAGAGGAGAGAATGTGGCCAAACATAAGCTTCTTCAAGTAATAGCTTTATTTTAACTCCTTCAAGTTTTATTTTTTTTTTAAATTGTCACCTTAGCATTTTATCCAAATGGACTCCATCTGAGCACACAGTTCTCTGTGCCCATTTCTTCAGAAGAGCAACCTGGGGGCAGCTGGGTAGCTCAGTGGATTGAGAGTTAGGCCTAGAGAGGGGAGGTCCTAGGTTCAAATCTGGCCTCAGACACTTCCCAGCTGTGTGACCCTGGGCAAGTCACTTGACCCCTATTGCCTAGCCCTTACCACTCTTCCACCTTGGAGCCAATACACAGAAGTTAAGGGTTAAAAAAAAAAAGAAAAGAGAAGAGAAGAGCAACCTGTTCTGTGCCCTGAACTGCGGGCCTCTCTAAGTGTACCCCACTTTAATGGAGAAGGGTTATGAGAATCATGAGAATAGCAGCTTATGGAGCACTATAAGATTTGCAAAGCTATCTCCAAAATTCTCAGTTCTGCCTAATAAAAATCCCTCGCTCCTTTTAGTGCTACCCCATTCAGAAACAATTTTCACACACATTTTCTCGGTGTGTGTCTCTGTCTCTTTCTCCCTCCTTCTTCCTCCTTCTCTTTTCTCCCCTCTATCTCTCCCCCTCCCTCCTCCTCTCTTTCTCTCTCCCTTTCTCTGTCTCCTTTTTCCCTCCCTTACTTCCCCCCATATTTCTCTCTCTCTCTCTCTCTCTCTCTCTCTCTCTCTCTCTCTCTCTCTCTCTCTCTCTCTCTCTCTCTCTCTCTCTCTCTCTCTCCTCAGTCTGTCTGTCTGTCTCTCCTTCCATATGTATATAGTATATCCTCCAGTAGAATGGAAGCTTCTTAAGAGCCGAGCTGAGATTATTCTCTTTGGGGAGCACCTGGGACTTGATTGGAATGGAAACGAGGACGGTTTCCTACTTGCCTTGGTACTTGTCAGCATTACACATTTCCAAGAACAGTATTCATGTGGTGCTTTTTAAGAAATGAATTTAAATGTTCCTTTGTGGAATTCAGGGCTGGACCAACTCTAGACAATCTGGTGGTCTCTGCTGGTCAGACTTGCCTTACCCAAAAAAGGACTTTTGCAATCTCCTCCCCACTTCTAGCTCAGACTTCAGTCATGGTGAACATCACACTCGGATACTGTTTTGAGGTTGGGGGATTTCCCTGCACCCTTAATTCTTCCTGAAGCTTGCTTTGTGCCTATTTGGATAAAGTTATCAGCTGCTGCTGCCCTATTGCTGTTGTTCCCTCATTCTCAGGGGGTGAGGGACCTCTTTGCCAAGATGTGTCACTGGGTAGGCATTGGCTTACCTAATCCTTAATTCAATTTTTAAAAATTTTCTTCTGAGCAGGTCAAGGTTGCCATTTCTTTCCTCTGCATTGAGCAAGCCTGAATGATCAAGCTACTCGCAATGGCAGTGTAATCTGGATTCTTTCTAGAGGCATGCTTTGCTGTTATTGGCACAGTGCTCAGAATCACTGCCATTTTCTAGATGACCAAAATGATTCAAAATTCTTGCAACTGAAAAAATGAAAACCAAGAAAAACTCTGCTGTCTTCTTGAGGGGAAAATCTGGAGCCCAAGTTGAGTTAGTTCTCTTTGTTTTAAAAGTGCCTCAAGAACCAGACCTAGAGACGGGAAGTCCTGGGTTCAAATCTGGCCTCAGACACTTCTCAGCTGTGTGACCCTGGGCAAGTCACTTGAACCCCATTGCCCACCCTCATCACTCTTCTGCCTTGGACCCAATACACAGTATTACCTCCAAGAAGGTACGGTTTAAAAAAAAAAGTGCCTCAAGGCAAGCCTTTTACCTTTGCCTAGCCCTTACCACTCTTCTGCCTTAGAACCAATATTCTAAAACAGAAGGTAGGGGGTTTTGAAAAAATGTCTCAAGGAAGATTGTACCCTAGCCAACCATAATCCTAGCTCTTGCCTTCAAGGCCCAGGTCCTCTGTTTGAGTAAAAGATCTACAAATTGACTTACCTATATTATCTCATTTGAGCCTCACAATGATTTGGCAAAGGCTCCAGGTATTATCCCCATTTTATAGAGCTGAAAATTGGGGCTCAGAGAGGTAAGTGTGAAAGCTCCCAGAGGACAAGCATTATTTAATTTCTGTCTTTGTATCTCCCGTGCCAAGCACTGTGCCTGGCACATAGAAGGCACTTAATAAATAACGTGCCCATGGACACACAGCTAATAAGTGCAGGCGGCAAGATTTGAACTTAGGTCTTCCTGTCTCTTAAGTCCTCTACTTTATCCATCAAACCAGCTGCCTAATCCCTGGCAGTTCATGAATCAACCAGTAGGGCATATTGTGTACTCAATAAATATTGTGATTGGCTGATCAGGCTGGGTTTCTAATTGTACAGATCTGATGCCAGTTGAGGCTTCTTCACCTCTTTTGGTTCTCCCATAATATGTTACTTCTGCTCTAAGATCCCTTTTCACACTTTCGGGGCAGAGGCAGGTGGGGATTTTCACTCGATGTACCCTTAGCCTGGAGAACTTGTGCTTTGAGAACCCATCGGAATGGTGTCTGTACTAGTTAATGAGAGAATAACTTATTTGTTGTAGATATGTGTTGTTTTTAGGCTGCATGTTGTTTATTTCCTGTATTTTTTAATAGTCGATCTACAGTAAGTTTGTGCATTCCACCGACTGAATGGTTCAGCTGTTTTCTAGTTCGGCTTGTGTTCCGTTCTCCAGATCGTTTCTTTTGAAAGGACTAATACTTGTGGGGGCAAATGGCATCACCTTTATGTGTTCCACAAGTGCCAGAAACACCTTCACTTGATCCCGTATGCTAATGTTTTGTTTTTAATAAAAAAAAATGTTAAATGGCCAAACTTGGTGTCTAGCAGCCAGTTACTTTCATTTCTCACTTGGATGCAAGATTTAGGATGGGAGACAATTGCAGCTGGGCCGCTGGGAGATCAGTAACTGGACTCTGGTTTCTGTGCTGAGTGAGATTCCCTCTTTGTTCTACACCACTTCTGGCTCCCCACATGATAGCTGGTGTCCTTTGGAAGCCTAATAATCTGGCTGGGTTGATTCAGTGATCACCTGGCATGGGGAACCCTACTTTAGTTAGGGATACTGAAGCAGACAAAGGTTAAGTGGATGTTAGTATCCCCATTTTACAATTAAGGAAATTAAGGCACATAAAGGTTAAGTGACTTGTCTAGAGTCACACAACTACTCAGTATCTGAAGTTAAATTTGAACTCCTGTCTCTCTGACTCCAAACTTCATTATCTATTTGCTATACCACTTAATTCTCTTCTATCCCAGTTTCCCTCTGATTTAATTCACTTTAACTCTGGAGGGAAAGAAAGGAAGTGAGTGGAAGAAAAGCAACCAGGGAATAATGCATAGAAAAGGGGAAGGTAGGTGGCTGAGTGGATAGAGAGCCAGGTCTAGAAATGGGAGGTCCTGGGTTCAAATATAGCCTTAGACACATTCTAACTGCATGACCCTGGGCAAGTTTCTTAACCCCGATTACCTAATCCTCACTGCTCTCCTGCCTTGGAACCAATCAATACACAGTATTTATTCCAAGATGAAAGTTAAGGGTTTAAAAAAAAAAGAATGCACAGAAGAAACAGTTGAAGAGTTGTTCAGGAGGGTGATGTAGCCAACTAAGACTTGGCTGGGGATACACTGGCAAGAACAGCTGGAATTATGACTAAATTAGTCACATGGCATCCAAATGAATTGTACCAAGCCACATGGGCACCCAGGCTTAGCTCACTTATGAATGAATGATTAATGGCCAGGGTTTTCTGACTTAAAACTGGTGTTTTTGTAAAGAATCTGAGAGAGCTAGAGAATGATCTTTGCTGTTTTGTCCTGAGGATGTGGCAGAATCCTCCAGGATGGTGACAGTCCAGACTCAAGCCTTGGGCTATTCCCCACCAGTGGTAAGGATTAAATTTCTATGGCCTGAGAGGGATGAGCACAGTCCTTTGGGATTCATATACTCCTCTAGATTGTCACCAGCCAGTAGCTTTGCATCTTGTGAAATCTTAGGTAGGGTCCCCTAGTTACTACCAAGTTCTACCAGCCCTGCCTGAGCTAAGAGTGGACCAAAGGATACGACAGCCCCTAGATCCTGGAGGATTCTGCCAGCATCCTCAGGACTGGACCAGTTAGGGCTGTTCCCTATCCTTGCAACTATAGAACCAATCAATCATGATCCAGAAAAATGAGCAGTCTTAGGAAGTCAACAAAGGAGTTTCACTACAAGGATAAAACAGCAAAGAGGATGAGCCTTCTCTAGCTCTCTCAGATTCACAAAGACCTTTTCCCATGGCAACCCCACAGTCAATGACGCAGCAGGACATGTATCAGGCTTCCCTCTCCCCTACTTGAAATTACTCCATATTTATTTCTCTGCATATAGAGTGATCTGTCTTCACCACCCCCCTCATTATAAACTCCCCCATCTATTCCATATACATCTGTGTGGTTCTTCAGCCCCTAACCTTAGAAGGTAAGAGCCCTGAAGGCAGGGATCTTTTCTGGTTGGTTTGAACTTTGGTTGGGTTGGGTTTTTTCTTTATATCCTGGATGCTTCCAATTACACTTAATTAATGCTTGCTGATTAATTTGGTTCTTGTCACTAATTCCTTGCACATAGTAAATGCCTTATTAGCATTTGCTGGAGTGCATTAAAAGGGAAGGATCATCCACAATTTACAGATGAGGAAAATGAGTCAGACAAGTTCTTAAAGCAATCCTCAAAGGTCTAGTACAACCTGTACTACTCAGATGATCAGACATCAAGGCCAAAGCTCTCCCCTTTACACACTGTGTTCTCTCAAATAATAATAAAGAGCCTCAAAATAGATTTCATTAATTTCCCTTTCTCCAGCATTTTGCTCATTTTCGATATTTTCAAAGCCAAAGGCTTTTCCTCCCTTATCCTCCTCAAGTTTCCACATTTCTCAAACCAATTGATCTCTAAGACACCTTCCAGCTCAAAATTCCATTATTTTATTCTTAATTTCATGTCTACTTTTGCCTGTTGAAAAAAGGAGTAGGAGGGCAGGACAGCCTCTGATTACAGAGGATGGTTAGAGTGCTGGCCTAGGGGGTCAGGATGACCTGAGCCATTCTCAGATACTCTTTAACTGTGTAACCCTAGACAAGTCACTCAGCCTCAGTTTCTACATCTGTAAAATGATGATAGTAATAACACTTGCTTCACAGGGTCATTGTGAACTTTAAATGAGAGTATATATAAATGTATATATATATATATAAATGTATATATATGCATGCATGTGTGTCCCTGCTTATATTGGCATTATGCATAGGCATGCACATCTATATGTCTATACATATACAGATGTGCACATATTATTTTGCAAACCCTAAAGCACTATATAGATGTTAAGTATCGGTATTATCATTTTCTCTCCCCCTTACTTCTTTAATTCTACCCTGTGCAGGTTCTCTTTCTTCTTGAGTTGGTCCCTCTGTTTCCTTTACTGATTCCCACTTCCTCTCAAGCCCCAAGTGGGGATATACCCCAATTCTCCATTATTCCCTCTGCTCTTTTCTCTTTCTACA
Source organism: Gracilinanus agilis (assembly GCF_016433145.1). Classification (NCBI taxonomy): domain Eukaryota; kingdom Metazoa; phylum Chordata; class Mammalia; order Didelphimorphia; family Didelphidae; genus Gracilinanus; species Gracilinanus agilis. Next base: position 44,433,882 of record NC_058134.1, read on the forward strand.
ATCTCTCTCCTGAAAATTTCTTCTCCTTGATGAAGAAACCAGAGCTCTTTTCCTTCTTTGCAAAGGTGAGAGTCTAGGAGTAAAGAACATTTCATATGATGTCAGGCTCTGTCAATGTAGCGTTCAGGTTTGATGCTTTCTTTTTCTTTTTAAAATCGATGTTGCAAAGGATGGCTCACTAAGAAGAAGGGAAATGATATAGATGTGATAGAAAAACCAAAGGCACCAATTAAAATGATAATTTGGGGGGGGGGGTCAGTTAAGGAGCTCAATGGATACAGAGCCAGGACTGGAGATAGGAGGTCCTGAGTTCAAATCTGACCTCAGACACTTTCTAGCTACATGACCCTGGGCAATTTATACTGAGCAATACCAGTACATTGTATTACTATATTATTTTAGTATCTGACTAACAGATCTAGTTTTTTCAAGCCACCCAAAGGATTCCTTTTTATAACATGAGGAAGAAAAACACTATTGGTCACCTTTTTATAGAAAGAGAACACAGAATCAATATGTGTAGCTTTAATCACCACTAAAGCACGAAACAGACTATGTGAAAATGAAAACATTTATCCATTTATCAGCAAGGTTAGAACGGCTTTTCCATCCTGGTGGGATGCATTCCCATGGCAGCAGATTATTAGATGTAACTCCTTGTTCTTGGTTACTGTTGCTCCTCTTCCCAGACAATCCCTAGTTGTTTTTGAAGGTGGGTCAGAAACCGAAATGAGTCAAACAGGAAAGAAAAACCCGAAGTATCGGGGAAAAAAGAGAGTTTTCTTTTTTTTTTTTTTTCAGTGAGAAAAATAAACCAAGAAGAGCTTTAGTTAATCAGAACAAAAACTGGAAGAAGGTAACTGTTGGTAGCTCTTGATTTATATAAAAGATTGAGTGAAATCAAGAGATTCTAAACCACAGAGAATTCAGCAACCAACTTGGGATGCCAAGGACTAGAATAGAAGAACAGTGCAAACTGGATCTATAGGTGATGTCTGAGTAAATCGTCAAAGCAGATCTTGCTTTCTCAAGCACTGTGGGTCCAGAGAAGAAGAATCTAGCTACTAGAAGTGGGAACAAAGTGGGTAGGTGATCAGAGATCTATCCATAGAAATCTGTCCATAGATAGAAATTTAGATAGACAGACAGATAGATAGATAGATCCATAGAAACTATGGTAGATGACTATTGATGTGCAGTAAGAAATAATGGGCATGAGGAATTCAGAGAAACACAGGAAGATTTATATGAACATATACAAAATAAAATAAGCAGAACCAAGAGTGATGACGACAACATACATGAAGAGATCACCAAAAGAAAGTCGAACTCTGAGTAACCAAAAAACCAGTGAAGATGTCTAAAAACAGGTCATGAAATATATGTCCTCCTCAAGGTAAAAAAAAAGAGGGAACATTCAGGACAGAAGTTATATACATTTTCAGATATAATCACTATCAAATATTTTTGCTTAATTGCTTTTGTTTCTTATAATAGAGGATTCAGTCTAGAGATGAAAATGATTCATAAAAATAATTCATTAACAACATATATATATGTTAGTTATACATACAATACCAAACCAACCAGTCTATTTAAATATATATTTAGCTCATGTATAAATTATTGCATAAATCGTATATATTATATGAAACATTAAAGTTATGTATAATTGTCAATACATATACACATAAATATTTAAATAGAGAGACTGGTTGGTTTGGTAAAGTAAGGAAGAAAAGTAAAATTTAGATATCTTAAAAAGCTAGATGCAGCAACTACTCTGTGTTTCCACATCTGCTCACATGTAGTGTCTCCCCTCAAGATTCTTCACACTATAGTAAAAGAATTCTTGAACCCCAAGTACCTGGCTGAATATGTCATTTGAATACTGATGCTCTAGAGAAAGGAAAATGAAGGTGGGAATTACTGATGGCTCATCACCTCTCCATCTGAGAGGAGAAGCCATCTTTTGGGTGATGTCAATAGAAAAGACCAGAAACGAACACAGGAAGCCTAGACATTTTGAAATATTTTACCAAGGCTGAAGAAAACGATCTGCTCACATTTGAAGAACAAAATGTTCTTAATTATCCTAAATGCTACCCTAATGTTAAAGGTTCTTCATATTATTCAAAATGTTATCTATCCTAAAAGGCCAAAAATGATGCTTGTTTATTATTAGTTTCTATCTTTGTCAGACCACCATGCCAGCTGCAGCATTCAATTAAGATAGATTGGGTTTTGAATTGTTTGAAACCTTTTCATTTTTTCCATCATGTTTACCTTTGATTCCTTTTTTAAAACATAATCCAAACAAGGTCCTTTTTGGTTATTATTTTTTCTGAATGCCACATTTAGAGGTTTGGGTGACTGTGACTCCCCTAAAACATGACAAATTTTATTCTCAATGCAAATTAGTGAACACATTTGATTCTCTGGCCACCCTCTCCCTAAACAAGCACTTTTTCTACAGGGTAATTACTTCTTTCATCTTAATGCCTTATCAGTTCAAGAGTCTTTAAGGACTCATTGAAAGCTGAGGTTTTTTTTTTCTTTTTCCTTCTATCTGATTTCTCAAACTAATTAAATTGTACTTGGGAAAAAAAATCACTCCCACATTTAAAATAATTTTGTCTAATCTTTTTGTGTTTGAAGGAATAGTGCCATTAGAAAGTATGACATGCCTTTTGGTTTCCTTTTCCAGTCTTTTGAAAGTTAAAAAATGTTCAAATTAAGCTTCAGAAAGTCAAGGAAATCATGTGTCCAAAGTTCAATGTCTTTTTTTTAAATTTGACCTGGAACTTTTGACTTCATTAGTGTAGAGAATTCCAGGTATGAAAACTTCCTGCACAAATACAGATCAGCAGCTCCTTTATAACTTAGTAATAATAGCTAACATTACATTATGCTTCAAAGTTTGCAAAGTTATTTACATAGACTAGTGATGGTGAACCTTTTAGAGACCAAATGCCCAAACTACAATCCTCACACTGCATGTGAGCTCTCTGCCTTACTCCAGACAGGAGAGGAAGGAAGCATTCCCATTGGTCTGCTGGGCAGAGGGGCAGGTGATATGAGAAATATCCTCAGGTACACTTGGAGAGGGGGAAAGAGAGCAGCCCCCTCCAGCGAACTCCAGGACACCTGCCATAGGTTTGCCAATAGGCTATTTCACTTGATCCTCACAACAATCCTGTAAGATTGGTGCTATTTTTTTCTCACTTTACAGATGAAGAAACTGAGGCTGAGAAGAATTAAATGACTTGCCCAGTATCACATAGCTAGTAACTATTTGAGGTTGGATTTGAATTTAGTTCTTGCTAATTCCAAGCCCAGCATTCTATCTACTATGCCACCTTGATACCTAACTTTGTAGTCTTGAAGTCCCAGATCTTCTTAATTCTAAGGCCAGCTCTCTATCCACTTTACTGTACTGCCCCTCAAAATATGATAGAACCTCTTCAAATCCTCTTATCTTGGACTTAGCAAGAAAAGCACATTTTGCCATGTTTACTTGGGGTGTTCATTATTCATGTGATAATTAAAAGGTACACGTTGTGATTTGGCAGTCTAGGAATGACAAGTTGATGAGGGAAATAAATATTAGCCTCTATCAGCTACCAATTGTAATATAATTTATGCTGATCATTGTTTCATCTTGTTTTTTATTTTCTCTTGACTTTGGGCACAGCCTAACTCCAAGACCTACCTTTGTTTCCCATGTTCTCCTTTAAGGGACTTTTTAGTTCCTGGATCATGGAAATTCTTTTATTCTTTGCATTTGCATCCCCAGCCCCTAAAATGGTGCTTTAAAAAAAAACCTTAGAAGATACTTGCTGATTGATTGATTGAGCAGTTCTCTCTAAGACCCATTGGTAAAAGAAAAGAGATCCGATCCTTGACTCGTCACAGTCCATGGCACATCTACAGTTCCCTATTTCTGGGACCACTTCTGGAGTTTCCTGACTTGACCAATCTCAATAGCAAGAAGCAAGAAACCTTTACAAGTCCTCCTAATATTATTCTTGTTTTTCAGCCATGTCCAACTCTTTGTGACCCTGTTTGGGGTTTTCTTGGCAAAGATACTAGAATGGTTTGACTTTTTCTTTTTTGGCTCATTTTACAGATGAGGAAACTGAGGCCAACAGGCTTAAATAAGTGACTTGATCAGAGTCACACAGCTAGCAAGTATCTAAGGCCAAATTTGACCTCATGAAGATGTGTATTCCTGATTACAAGCCCAGTACTCCATCCATTGTACCACCTATCTACTCTTTCCATAATGTTAATCTCCTCCTTCTCAGATTATCTCCAGTTTATTCTGTATATAGTTGTCTGTAGATTGTTTCCTCCTTTGGACTAGGAACTCCTTTAGCAGTTCTTTTTTTAGCTCTCTTTGCTTTTCTTTGTATGCCCAGCACTTGGCATTATCTTTCACGTATGAGGTGCTTAATAAATGTTTGCAGGCTCAGTTGTGTTCTCTAACAGATTCACCAGAGTTTAGATCTATGGTCTCAGGAAGGTCCCTCCTCCAGCACCAAAAAAAAATAGAGTAAGGACACATAAAGACTTGGTATAACTTAACTGCCATGTGTATACAGTGGCACATAATGCCCCATATTCAGTCTTCAGTGTGCTTGGTTGCTATTCTTTCAACCATACCACTATGACTAGGCATGTGGACGTATCTGTCAGACAGAGCCAAAGAATTTGAGAAAATGAAAGAAAAAAGAAGTCACAACGTGATTCTCTGGTTATTAAAATGCCCCCAAATATTTCCCTGATGGAGTGGAAGGAATTCTGGATTTGGAGTCAGCAGTCTGGGGTTCGAATCCTCATTGCCATTTTGGTAGGTTACTTCAATAACTTCAGTTTATTCCTCAGTAAAATGAGGAGTTTGGACTAGATATTCTCTACTATTCCTTCCAGTTCTAAATCTGTGATCTTATAAATCAATCCGCCGGCTCCATTCTTTTTCAGCTACTGCTCTAAGATGCACAAACCAGTCTTACAAGCTAGAGATGAGTTTTCAACCCCTTTGGCTTAGATTCTCTGGCTTGCTACCTCTTTAGCTAATGCCTGGAAGTGATTAACAGGGCTATGAGCAAAACCCACTGGGCTCCTTTGCAGTCCCCCCTAAAATGCAATGATCCCTGAGCATGGGAACTTACAACTTTCCCAGAATTCAGAGGAATAGAAGCACTGTTTCTAGCATAAAGAAAAGTCCTCCAACAAAAGCATCCATTTAGAAAGCCAGACGTGGAGGGTAGAAGGTCTGGGGTTCAAATCTGGCTTCATAACTGTATGATCCTGAACCAGTCACTTAAGTCCCCATTGCCTGACCCATACTGTTCTTCTGCCTTAGAATCAATATACAGGATTGATTTTAAGGCAGAAGGTAAGGGTTTAAAAGAACCCATTTGTCCTTGAATATATAGCCAAAGACACAAACCTGGCTCTGCTACTTACTATCTGTGTGAGCTGCACTTCCCTAAATCTCAGTTTCTTCATCTGTAAAATGAGGGGAATTGGACAGAATGATGTCTCTTTTCCCACAAGATCTATGATTTTGTAATGCCGAGCTATCATGAAGGTCGTATCAACTCTACAGCTCCCCTGGGCTCCAGATCCAAACAAGAGCCACCAATCCAGTTTGGGGGTTTGTTTTGTTTTCATTTCTTCTCAAAAGAAACTAATTGCTTTGGTCTCCTGCCCGACACGGTCCTGTCTGTACCTGTTCGCTGCCTACAGAATGTCTAGATCTTTGAACCTTCCGGGTTCAGGCGCTTTCTTCACCTACATCTCAGGTGGCCAGAAGGTCAGAGCAGCAGAGTCGTTAGGGGTTTAGACCAGTCAGGTAACTCTGATCTCAGGGGAGCTACAAGGTTTAGCAATCAGGAAAGGCCCCCAGGAGGAAGTCATGCTGTCAACCTTCCCATTGGTCTCTGTTCCTTCCCTTTGGCGTCTGACTCTACAGTTCCCCTTGTATAATGTAGGATTTATGTATAACGTAAGATTATGTCATGATAGCTGCAAGGAACGTTCCAGGAAGAAGTCATAAAGGCCAACTTCCTCTTTTTACCCATGAGGATACTGAAGCCAACAGAGGTTAAATAACTAGCCGAAAGGCATACCACCTGGAAGAAAGATAAGGAGACCCAGATATTATATATGTAAACAAATAAACAAACGAATGAACATATAGATGAAATGAATGAATAGTTTCTGAATCAGAGGACATTTTATCAGGCAAATACCTTGCTATTCTTTTCCCTGGTAATTCAGTTAACAAAGCATTACTAATTAGAGGTTCTGCTTTCAGGAAAAGGATCTGCTTTAATGAACAGATGGAAGGAACACTTGGACCTGGAATTCCACTTGGAATCTGGGCTCCATCACTTGTGACTTCTGTGACTTTTGGCAAGTCACTTTGGTCTCTACTGTCCTCTTCTGGGGCAGACTTGATTAGAGGAACCCTGATCAACCCCTCCTACAGCAAAATGAAGGGGTTTGACAAAACATACCAAGAAGATATTGGCAAGATAAGTTGGAAATAATCAACACAGAGAAGATACTAGTAATTTTTTCACCTGTAAAATAGGATGGCAATAGCACTTACACCCTAGAACTGTTATACAGATAAAATAATAAGATTCATAAAATGCTTGGCAAACATTAAAGCACTATATAAAGGTTAATATTAGTTCTATTAAGTAGAGGCAGCATGGTAGAGAAGACAGAAAGTTGAACTTGGAATGAGGAAGACCTGAGTTCAAATTGTGCCTCAAACACTTACCAGCTGGGTGATCCTGGGCAAGTCAAGTTCTCTGAGCCTCAGTTTTCTAATGAGAAAAATGGGAATAATAACAACACTTCTCTCCCAGGGTCATCATGAGGTTCAAATAAGATGAGCTATTTACAATGCTTTAGAAACCTTAAAAGTTCTATATAAATGTGCACTATTATTAGGTCAATTCAGCTCTCTTTTCTCATAATTTGGTTTACATGAGTTTGCTTCACCTTCTTCAAGGGTACCAAAAAGATCCACATTTCCCTGCTGGAATGATCATGAATTCCAAATGAATAAGGCCTGAGATTTGCCATATATTCAAAAGCCCTAGGGCACACTCGTTCATTGAGGGTAGTTGGCAGTGCATTGGCGTGGCCGTACTTCCTCATCATTTTCCCTGGCTTCCCTGTGCCAAATGTCTAGTTTCGACTTGACAATGTGATGTGTACACACACAACTGTTGGGTGAAGCCCAGATAAGCTTCCTCCTCTCGCCCCTGATTAGACTTGATCCACGGCTAAATGGAAGACAACGCAGCCACGGGTGGAAATATAGTTTTGGGGCTAATGATCCCTAATCGAGGCAGAAGCTTTCAAATAAGTAAACACCTGGCAGCAAGAGCAGAGATCTGAACAGAGGCTCGATGAAGAAATTAGGTGTTTGTCCCTACTGTTCCAGCTGATGAAATCACCATTTCACCTAATTTTTTAAGTATTTCACAAAGAAAAGACCTTAGGGCATTAGCTAGTCCAACCCCCTAATTTTACAGATGAGGAAATTATACTCTAATACAATAACAAGAGAAAAGCAGTTAGAAAATACATCCTTCAAACAAGTTCGGCCCTAAACAAAAAAATATGAGGAAGACACCTCCCTTGCTCCTTTGCAGAGGTTGGATTCCACCCTATGGAACAGTACATATAACACCATGGGGGGGTTTTGTTTGTTTTTTTTATCTTGAAGGGCTCTGCTGATACTCTTCACCACCACCCCCAATTTTCCTTATTTTCAATATATTCTTTGTTATAAGAGATGGCCCTCTGAAAGGAGAGACAGAGGGCTATGGAGAGAAACATAAATGAGGTAAAAAAAAAATAGTAACAAAGTCTATTTTTCATAAAATGAACAGGAAATTTACTCTTCAAAAATCATCCCCCCCCCCCCCAGGATCTGATTAGAAATATGACATGAGCTTTGCCCTCTCTTGGAAAAACAAGCTAGCTTCTTTTCTGCAGATAGTGAGGTTTTTTTCTGAGGCAAATTGGAAGGGGGAAATGGATTTCTGATAATAAAACAAGATAAAAATGCCTTTCATATGAAAAAGCTTCCAGTGTTCACTTGCTCTGATACAGTCCAATTGAGAGTAGATCTTTACTTTTTTTGGTGCTAAAAATAAAATAAGAGTTTGTGCTTAAGTTCTTTTTTAGATAAAACAGTGGTATCCTTTGTCTGAAAAAAATCAATCTAATTTCTCCTTTCTGGGCCAGTAGCATTGATCTTTAGATGAAAATTTACACTTGCTACAGCTGCTCCTGGCACTTGGGTACGTGCACACAGATAGATCAAGATGTTTGTTTATCTCCAGGATCACTTCCAAGGGCTGCTTAGTAATTGGACAAGGCACCAGAGCTGCTTTGGTCTACTTGAAAAAGCATGGCTCTCATACCATTTGACTGCTTAATATTTAATCTTCTGGGGGAGCTGCTTCCATCACGAGCTTTCTTGAGGATATTCAATTGGTGAAAAATCCCCTGAATAAAACCAAAGTGGCATCCAGGGAGAATTTAGACAGACTGGTGAGAAGAGAGCTTTAATATAGATTCATGGAGTCACAAATGGTTAGAGAGAAGAAGGGACTTGGAAGATCACCGGGTTTCCTGCCTACAGCCTATGAATGAACAAATAATGAATGAATGAATGAATGAATGAATGAATGAATGAATGAATGAATGAATAAATGAATGAAAAAGCATTAATTAAGTGCTTATAATGTATGAAGCACTGTGCTAAGTGTTATGGATTGAAATAGAAAAGTAAGACATTCCCTGCTGTCAAGGAGTTCATATTCTAGTATGGGAGTATGAGAAGATCATGGGAGAAGTTCTAAGAAGGAATACAAGTACCCAACCATCACAAGTCAAGCAGTTTATTACTCATAGGCATGCAAAAATGTGGCTCTTCAACACTTTTGTCCCAGGATAAACATGGTGGGATGTCTACTAGAGCTGAGAACCCAGAATTCTGGATTTCTCTCTTTATGTCTTTGGGTGGGTTCCCAAGATCCAAGTAGAGAAGAGACCTTAGGGATAGTCAGTCAGTGAGTGGCCAGATTGCATCCTTCTCCCAAACTTTAATTAGGAAAGTTTGCTAAAATAGTTGTGACCAGGAGAGCCTTGCATATTTTGCCCACCTGGATTAGATTGATTATGATTAGGAGAACCTCACAAAAGTTGTCTAAATGAAGCTGACTAAAGCAATTATTGGGTACACAGGAATGTCCTGGTATAGAAACTGGTCAACCAGGGAGCAAATATGGCATCCCTTCTGTCAGCTAAGGCGTGGCCAAAGACCAGTGCCTACAGGGAGATAACACATGTAGGAAGTCAGATGGAAAGATCCCATAATCTTTAGAATGCAGCAGCAAAGCAGATGGTCGTACTTCTTCTCTCATCAGTCATTTCTGCTGATAAAATTACACCAGTTTCTGATGCTGAACCATTTGACAGTGCCAAGGACTTGGAAGGGCAAGAACTTTCTCGACTAGATTTTCGGTAGCTGTGGCAACAACTGAAAGAGCAATTGGGCTGTGATGTTTCCACAGGACTTGCTTTCCAGATTGATGGCTTCAGAGACTGGGCTGGAGACAGAACCCCTAATCTGGGGGAGAGGGAGCCGCTCCTAGGACTCTTGGTCTCACTGGCTAGTCTATCGTAGTTGCCTAGCAGATGGTGTTAGTGGTGCCAAAGAAATGGAGTCTCTTCTCCAAAGTGTTTGCTCCCCTGAATAATGGTTGTGGGGCCAATGTTGGGGTGCCTGTGGTATGGAGGGGCATTGCTGTCCCCAAAGCTCTCAGGTTGCGGGTTCTGAGCCATTTCCATCGAGGTATTAGAGGAGGCGATTGAGGTGGTGGTAGTAGTTTCATGTGTCTGGCATATGCCACCTCCTGTCTCTCCTTTAGGTTGCCTTGCTGCTTTAGCTAGACCGGCTTCCCTGCCTGTCATTGGCAGTTGGTTACTAGCCAATGCAACTCACAGAAAACCTGGTTTCTAGTCCCTGCTCTGCTACTGTAATTCTAGGGAAGTCTCTTAATCAATCTGAGCCTCAGTTTCTTCATCTGAAACTGAAGAGTTCCCTAAAATTCCTTCCAGCTCTAAACTCTAGCATCTTAAACTTGTAAAGCCTGCATAGAATTTTTCACAAAAAAATATTTTTTACCTAATTAGCTAGCAAAAGACATTGACCATTAGGGCCAACAGGGTGTAACCTCCCAAAATTTCAGCTATGAAGCCAAAATCGCAGTAATGTTTGGCAGAGTTGTAACCAGGGTGGAACAACTGGATCTTTGTCCCAGGGCGTTAAAATTTAGAGGAAACCAACAGCTAAGTCCCAGGTGTACTCCCTCCCTTTGGCAACCAGAGCCCTGTCCCTGCCCATCCCAGCTCCCCCAAAGAATGCCACCCTTAAGCAGCATAAAATCCTGGCAGTATCCTAAGGGGACACAGTTGCCCCACCAAGCAGCACACATAATCTTAATAAATAATATATTTTAAACACAGCCATTAGGAAATCTATAATACCTCTCTAGATCTACAATCATTTCCAAGCCATGCCCTGTAATAATCGAATATAGATTCAAGTACTTACATGACAAAAATAAAAATCCAGCCCTTGGTCCTGCTGAGTCCCTCCCCTGATTTGCTCCTGTAGCAGTTTATTAAGCATTCAAAGACTAGAGCTGCTTAAAGGTGCATAAAAGTGCAAATCCATCCTCTCCCTGGGCCAGGATCACCTGGGAAGGGCATCTGAGCTGATCCTTGAAAGAAGCTAATGTTTCCAAGAGGAGGGGGCCATACGGGGGAGTGCATTCCAAGTATGGGATTTATTTAATGATTTGTTTTTGCATTCATTTATTCATTCATTCATTCGTTTGTTTGTTCCTTTGTTTTCTGAACTAGAGCTGTGAGTTCACTCCTGTAGAAACAAAACTCTTAAAGAGGAAACTCTGTCTACCAATTGGCCAGTGCCAGGCCATTTGTAGGCTCAGAGAGTTGTCTGGGCACCTGGAGGTTAAGGGGACAATTGGTCCAGATCCCACCCTTAAAAACTACCATGCAGTAGGTAAACTTGCCTTCTACTTCACTCTCCCCTCCTCGTTCTCTTTCTCTTTCAATTTCTCTTCCTTTTCTCTCCCCAATTTCTAAAGGAGAAAGCGGCTTTTGTGAAAGAAAGAGGAAATTACCAGGGATGAGTTCTGGAGAGAAATATCTTGTTTCCTCTTCTTTATAACCAGCTCCAGTCCTACTGATAAGAAACCATTCTTCCTCAGATTCTCTTTTTTCCCCAAGGTTACAGAAGGATATTCACAATATCTTGTTCCATTAGTAAAAAAAAATGTGTTTTGAAAATTATGAGAGAGGCAGCAAAGGGAATAGAGAATAAAATAGCAGGGCTTAGAGTCAAGAAGATCTGTTGGGCTCCCACATAACCGGGTTGTATGACCTTGAGCTTGTCACTGTGGAACCTCTAAATTTCCAGGGAACTTTCTAAATCCCTAAATTGCAAAGCGCATGACGATATACATTGGTGGGAGGCATTTCCTGGCCAAGAGTTTCTTTCCTGAGTGAATGAAACTAGAGGTCCAGCCCTACCTTCATATAAAAGGATAAAGAAAAAGAAGATAAATTCAAAATACCCAAGTTCTAGGTTGGTGCCCAACTCCTTTACTAAGTCAGAAGGGTAGCTAGAGCAGGGAGGTGTAATAAGCGAATGGCATGAAGACTTATCAGGGGGTTCAATGCACTTGAAGTCACTCATTTAGGCAGATATTTCCAGTAAGTTCTTCCATGGGAGCCAGTTGAGCACCTAAGGGGTGGAAACTAAAATTTAAACTTATTGTCACTGAAGAATAAAACAAGTAAGACCAAGAGGACATTCTCTACAGCTAAGGATTTAATATTTGAAGGATAACTTGTGAATGTTCACCTCCAGAAAATGAACAGAGAAGTGAAAATATGAAAAATGCAATGTATATATTTTTCTAGATGGTGCCTTCTATGGTGTGGGGAGGGGAAAGTGACTGAATAAAAATCAATAAATAAAATTTTAAAGCTTTTGTGGCCATTTCTCTGGTCAATACCTTGAATGCCTCCCTACCAATACTCTCTCCTCTTAGAATCCTTAGATTCTTTCATATATCAACTAGGATGCTCGCTCTTCTCTGAAGTCTCCCTGATCCCTTTCCTTCCCACATACCTTCGCCCTTCATCCCCAGTTGTTACTGCACCGACCCTCCTGAAGTTACTTTCCATTTACTCATCTGGGCACGGAGGCATAGATTTAGAGTTAAGAAGGATCTTAGAGGTCATCTGGTCCACCTCTAACAACCTACAGGTGAAAAAACACAGACAGAGTTAAGTGTAGAACATATGGATTTAGGTGACTTGTAAGCCCTTCAAAATGTCTCATTTTTTTTTTATCATGATGTCCCTAACACCTGGCACAAAGACTGGTGCCTATATAAATGGATCTGCGATCTCCTTGATCTGAGGATTCCATCCAACAATGCATCACAATCGCATCCCAACCATGATTGCCCATTCCTGTGGGATTCTCCTCTATATTCTCTCAAAAAGTCAACCCAGAGGTCCACCCAAAATGCAGAAGCCTTTTCTGACTTTCTCTTAACAGTATCAGGGGAGCACTGTGGATGCTTACCAGCCTATCTTCTTCTCCTCCCATCCTTTGAAGGCATCTTTTACTCCTTTTCTTTATGTTGGTTAGAGATTGCAACCAATTCATGCTCACCCTGGACCTCTCTGTTCCCTTCTGGGATGCTCTTTAGTTCTGCCAAACTAATAGTGTTAACATGTAATAGCCACTGCCATAAAGCAATACTGGAAGAATATGAATATTAAAGATGCACCTATGCTCTCTTTAGAAGTCTGGGGTCAGTAAAAGAACAATGTAATTTCCTGAAAGCTGTGTATCCTGCTCTCTTCCTCCTTTTCAGCTATGGTCATAGTCCACTGTCCATCTGTAGCTTCTGTCCTATGTGTGCTATTGGACAAGCATTATTGGATGCCTACCTATTGAAGTTCATGGTGGTCTGGGCATTTCTTCATCTACTCAATCTTTAGATGGACAGGCTAAATACCTAAAATAATTACAGATCTCTTTCAGGAGGTTCTGCGATGGCCAGAAGTTTGATGCAACTAGCTCATCATCACCAAACAGAAGAATTTGGAAGATCTCACTGTCCACAAAAAAATCCCCTGGATCTCCTTCACAATGGTATTACGTATACATTTCCCTTTTTACTCCTCTCTTGATGCTCATTATCAAAGATTTATTAAAAAGAGCATTTTTTATGTTGTTCCATCTTCCAAGGAATTCTAATACTCTTAATGAGGTGTAGTAAATGCACTTAATAAATTCTTAATAAATTTAATAAATAAATAATAAAAACTTAATAGATTGATGGGTGACCCAAAGTCAGACATGCATTTTCTCTTTAAGTCCCTCTCACTTCTTCTAGATCACCTATCAGTCAATCACGTAGCTTTGAAGTGACCATTTTGTGCCAGGCATGGTGCTAAGTCTTAAGATACGAAAACAAAATTCCCCTGCCCTGAAGGAGCTTACAGTCTAATTCGGGCAACAACAGGCAAACAAGATATAGACATAATCAACAGAGAGAAGGCACTAAGATTAAAAACTAGATAAGACTTCTTGCAGAAAGTAAGACACAAAGGAGGACAGGAGTGGAGATCTCCTTTATCCCTAATTGAATATTGTAAAGTTCTTTACAGTTGAGGCTTATTTCTTCTTCGCTTTTCTCTAATCCTCAGTGGCTAACACACTTGCACACAACAGACACTTAATAAATATTGATGGAATTGCCTTGTGTTGCTTTAAACTAAAGAAAGAATTTTCTTCCCAGTCTGCCTAAGGGTGGGAGCAGGGAAAGATGGGAAAGACCTATTTAAAGCAGAGGCTTTGCAGATGAACCCATCCATGTCACCTTTCAGTCCAGGTGACTGTGGGGTAGGAGGCCAGAACTCCTTTCCGAGGCCAGGGATGGTGGTGAACCACCTTTGGTGTAGAGGAGACATGACCACCAGTATTCCAGTGCCAGGCATGGAGCGTCCTCTCTGTAGGATCATCTGCAGAATCCTCTTCCTCATCCTGCAATGGCTTGAAGACCATCTCGCCTACGTCTAAGATCTTGGATTCTCCTGCTTGTATCCTTCGTCTCTGCCTTATACCTGACCCATATATTTCCTCAAACTTTATACTTTCCCATTTGTGGGAGAGAGAGCCATAATCAAGGTCTCTTATTTTTTCAGTGTTCATTGGCCAATGTGTTTTTGTTTTTGTTTCCGAGAGAACCTCTTAAATCTTCCAAACAGCAGTAGAATTGAATTTTATATTAGGTTCTAAAATCAGGAAACGCTCTTAGAGGGAAAAAAAGTTCCCTGGAAAATTCTTTAAATCACTGATAAAGGGCACATAGTATCCTTAAACCATGGTAGCTGGAAAGAAACTAGGGTTTCTGTCAAAAAAAAAAAAAGAGAGACAGTTTATATAAGAAAAGATGGATCTGAACTGGTTGCTGTAGAAACAGTTGAATGTAAATTTTACTTTTAACTCTATCCCGCTAATCTAAGTCCTGGGCAGTAACCATGACTTTTGCCCAAAGAGAAGAAAACCAAAAGAGATAAAGACTTAGCTATCATCAGAAATGCTGATGGTTTGTGGAAAATGCCCTTTGGAAGACTTGGCATAGTGTGATTTTATTGGGCGATCATCACACCAATCCATAACTTTCTTTGTGTTTCACCATGAGGTTACAAGGAAATGAATGTAGCAGGGCCTTCTGGATGACCAGGAATCTGAGGAAGACCAGCTAAGGCTGTCCTTAAATCAGCCAGCATGAGTAGAATGCATAGACCAAAGGTAATGAGGAGGGAATTCTAGCCTTAGTTCTAGACCTAACTGCATGCGGTCTTCGAGTCTTTCATCCTTGTTTCTTTCCCAGATCTCTTTGCTTTTCTTCCCAATGTTTATAAAGAATGAGTTAATTAGTAAAAGAAGGCCCTTTAAGGTCCAGTTCTCGAGTTTTCAGGCTTAATTCTCTGTCTCTTTAGTGCTATTATTTTATCCTACTAAAATTTACTTTTATGTCTTCCCTACTTCTTGTCATTTTTCTCTGCCTCTTTTCATTCATCTCTTTTTTTTTAAACCTTTTCCTTCCACCTTGGAGTCAATACTGTGTATTGGCTCCAAAGCAGAAGAGTGGTAAGGATAGGCAATGGGGGTCAAGTGACTTGCCCAGGGTCACACAGCTGGGAAGTGTCTGAGGCCAGATTTGAACCCAGGATCTCCCTTCTCTAGGCTTGGCTCTCAATCCACTGAGCTACCCAGCTGCCCCCATTTCATCTCTTTATTCTCTGTGTCTTTCCATCTTTTTATCTCTTTTATTTTCATCTTGATCTTTCCCTCCTGGGGCATCTGTCTTTCTCTGTACTTTTGTCTCTATTTTGGCCTCTTATTTTTCAAACCACCAGAGGGATTGGACCACCAGGTGACTGAAACATAAGCAAGGAACCGTGTAGGTGGGTGCTACCTGACTGTTCATAGGAGCAGAGCCCACCAATTACGTAGGGAAATGTGGTAGGAAACAGGTGTGCTCAGTCCTGTCTACCTGGTGTAGGATGAAAATCCAGATGGTCTACTCTGTTTGCACTAGCTTCACCATTCGAAAGCATCTCCTACCTACCATCCACGTGAAAACAAGCATTTTTAGGTCATCGTTAGACATCAATCTGGTTCCAGGACAACTGCCAAGTTAGCACCCTGTTCTCTAGCAATGACACCCTATTAGTCCCTTCTCACCCTCAAAAAAACCAAAACAGTGTATTCCTTTGGAGAAGATCCCTATTCTGTGCTTTAATTCTTTTTTTAATATTTTTTTAAAACCCTTACCTTCTGTCTTGGAGTCAATACTGTGTATTGGCTCCTAGGCAGAAGAGTGGTGAGGGCTAGGCAATGGGGGTCAAGTGACTTGCCCAGGGTCACACAGCTGGGAAGTGTCTGAGGCCAGATTTGAACCTAGGACCTCCTGTCTCTAGGCCTGGCTCTCAATCCACTGAGCTACCCAGCTGCCCCCTAGAATAACTTTTTCAAAGTTAAAATCTATTGGTCAGCCATGTCTAACTCTTCATAAGCCCATCAGGGGTTTCCTTGGCAACGATGCTAGAGTGATTGGCCATTTTCTCCTCCAGTTCATTTTATTTTATTTTAATTAATTGTTTTTAAGAAACTCTTAGCTTCTGTCTTAGAATCAATACTGTGTACTGGTTCCAAGGCAGAAGAATGGTAAGGGTGGGCAATGGGGGTCAAGTGACTTGCCCAGGGTCACACAGCTGGGAAGTGTCTGGGGTCAGATTTGAACCTAGGACTTCCCATCTCTAGACCTGGCTCTTAATCCACTGAGCTACCCAGCTGCCCCCCACTGTGCTTTAATTCTAAATTAAACCTTCTTCTCCCTTCTCTACTCCCAGATCCCTGAGGGATTTTTTTTTTTTGGTCTTCACAGAAGCCAGACTACAAAACAAACAAAAACCATGATTTTCCCACCTTACTACAAACCTTTAGGAAACTGCCCACCTTGAATTCATCCACCCATCCCTAAGAGGAATCCAAAACCTTGTTGATGCCTGGCCCATCCAGTTCCTGTTCTATCCTCCCCCTGTGGCAGGAACAAAAATCTGTCTGCGGTGACAACATTCATTTTTCCACTCTTCCTTTCAGTAGCAGTGCCAGGGATGTGGACGGAGAGGTTCATCCTCTCCTCACTCTCACTCCCCCTCCAGCCTGGTCCCTTCCTCTTCCCCCTTGGAGGACCCCTTCCAGCCTGCTTCACATCAGGTGGCAGCTCCAGCAGCAAGGAGGCTGTGCTGCTCCTTTAAGTGCCTTGCCCTAGCCAAGGGGGAGATGGTGTCAGAGGTTTTTAGCCAGAGCACCTCACCGGGAGGACCAGTTGCTGTGGCAACTATGGAATGAGAAGAGAATAGTGTTTTCTCTGAGTTTGGTATCCTTAACTTGAGAAATGATATTTTTAGAACATGAAACTGTAGGTCTCTCTTACGTACGGCTTGTTTTTCTTTTAAACATTTAATAAATTTAATTTATAACTTTAAAATGATAGCTTTTAAAATGTCTAAACATTTTATTTTTTCCTAGATTACATATAAGAACAATTTTTACCATTTTAGAATTTTGAGTTCCAAATCCCTTCCCTCAGCCCTTCCCACATTTTCCTCTTTCCTAAAACGATAAGTAACCTGATGTAGATTTTACTTTTTTTTTTACAAAATTTTACAAAAAAGTTATATTTTTAAAAGTATTTTGTCATTAGCGAAATTGTTATTGCTTTGAGCCTGAATCATGAAACTGGCCTAGGTTAGTCCTAGCCTCGAATACTCTAGCACCGCAACACCTAACATCGGAAGGAAAATTCACCTTCTCTTCCATTAAGTAAACATTTAGAGTGAAATTCTTCAAGGTTTTAATATCTTTGCCTAATGGGTGCGAGTGGAGGTGATTTGTAAACCAGGCTGTCTCCACAGGGATATATTCTGTCAAGAACCCTAGACTAGAATTCTGCAAACTGATTCCAGTGTAACCCTAGGTTTGCCTTTAGGTGGAGGACCTGGGATGGGTCACTTTACTTCCTTGAGCCTCAATTCTCTTTCTAAAATGGAAAAGTTAAAGGAGATGAAACCTTTTTCTTTTAGCTTTGATACACGGTGCTGTGTTGCTGTCTTTGGACCAAGAATGGCACATGGTTACCTCCTTTGTGATTGGTTCTTTGGCTTGCTGGTTCTAATCCCTGGAAAAATGAGTTCCCATCCATTCCATCTCCTTGGCTATAATTTAGTGCCTGAATACCTCTAAGCCTTAATGGATATTCCATAGAGTCTAACACTGAACTCATCTTTCCTCCTAAATACTCCCCCTCTTCCAAGCTTCCTCATTTCTGTTAAAGGTACTACCACCATCTTGCTAGTGGCTCAGGACTTCTCATTGGCTCATCCCACATCCCCATTTATTGGCTAAATCTTGCCCCAATGCCTCCAGGTATCATATTGGTGCTCTGGATATAAGTACAAAGAATGAAATAATTCTTACTCACAAAAAGCTTACATTCTAGTGGAAGAAATGAGAAATACATTTACTCAATATATATATATATGTATATATATATATATATTGAGTAAATGTATATATGTGTGTGTGTATAGAATGTATGTCATAAAGTGAATAAATATTAATATGTATGAAAGTTAAATATAACGTAGTATCGTAGCCGTTGGGGGTATCCAGAGGTACAAAGTAAGTCATTTTCAAACAGCCAGTGTGGGAATTTGTTTTGCTTGACTATGTGTATTTATTACAAAAACTTGGGTTTTGGTTGTTTTGTTTTGTTTATTTGTTTGGCTTTTTTTATCCAGTGGGGAGAGAGGGAGATGAGGGGGTGGGCTGGAAGGGGCAGGAAAAGGAACAAGAAAAGAATCATTGAATATTTTTTTAATTCATAGAAGAAAGGAAGGCCAGAAAGAATTACAGACAAGCAGGACAGCGTTGAATGTTACACATTGAATTAAATTTTTTGAAATCGAGCTACACATGATTTATAAAACCATAGTGTGCTAAATAGTCCTTTTCTGTTCTATGTCTATAGAAACACTCATTTCTTAAGTTAAGAATAAAAATGACTTTTTTTAACAAGCAGTAATGATTGAGGTTACAGAGTCATTCATTTAGAGCTAGAAGGGATCTTTAAAGCCATCTAGTCCAGCCATTGGTGCCTTGCTGAGACCACACATGGTATAAAAGGGTCGAGTAGGGGATGAACCTGCTGAGGTCTCATAGCCTTAAGGAGAGGTTGGGAGAAGAGGGTGAAACCATTGGCAAGACTAAAGTAGGCACAACTGAGAAGCTAGAAGGTTCGAGTTGAGGGTCTTCAGTCTCCACTTCTATCACGGAATTTCCATCACTCATTAGGAGACAAATTTGATGTCAGTCATTCCTACTTTAGTGTGGCCTTTATGTTATTTTTCCTTGCCTCTGATACTCCAGTATGTTCTGTACCCTTTCGGTGTTGTCCTTCTGGTATTGTTAATAAGTTGGGGAAAAACTTCTAGTCAGGCAAAGAGTCCTAACCTGTTCCTATGATAAGCACTAGAGAATTATGGACTCTAAAATACTCCCAATGGGAAAATGATCTACCGTAAAAGAACCGATCAAAATAGCTTTCACTTTCTCTTCATAATATTATGTGCTAGAAATGTATCGATTTGGTTCTTTGTGGAGTCATAACCTGTTACATTTGAAAGGCACTTATTTTAAAAGGCAATTTTACATATTTTATCCATTGATCTTTCCAATAATTCTTCAGGATAGATATTCTCATTTTATGGATAAAAAAGTTCAGAAAAGGTTAAGAGACCTGAATAAAGCCATGTGATAAAAAGCAGCAAGACTGGGACAAGAATTCAGTGTTCATTCAGTCCATCATGGCAGCCTTGTGTACCTGCCCTGCCCCACCCTGTGTACCTGCCCAGATTTTATTTTAAAAAATTTTAATTTTTGAATTGAATTTTAACTTAATTTTTAAAAGGTTTTAATTAATTAAAAGTTTTAATCAACAAATTTTTCAAATATAAAGAAGAAAAAAGATGATTGGATAATAGCTTGTTATGTAGTTATTCTTTAAGAAATACTTTCAGATTAATAGGGTATATCAATTATGCTTTCCATTATACCCTTCTGCACATTTTTCTGTGTATTTAAAAAAATTTTAATATAAATTTTTTAAATATAAAAATATTTTTAAAAAAATAACCAATCTCTTCCATCTTGGAATCAGTACTGGGTATTGGTTCCAAGGGAGAAGAGTGGTAAGGACTAAGCAATGGCAGTTAAGTGACTTGCCCAGGGTCCCATAGCTAGAAAATATTTGAGGTCAGATTTGAACCCAGGAATTCCAGTCTCTCGGTTCACTGGAGCCACCCAGCTGCCCCTATTTCTGTGTAGTCTTAAAACTGCTTTATTTCATTTTTTTTCATTTATTACTACCCACTAATTCACCTTCCCTCCTCTCCAGAAGAAGCCCTTCCTTGTAACAAATATACATAGTAAGCAAAACAAATCAACCCGTCGGCCACGTAGGAGAATGCGTATCTCGTTCTGTGCTTGTAGTCCCAGTAAGTCCCAGCTGCCCCATCGCCTCTCTGCCGAGGGGTGGGAGCTATGTTTCATCATTCCAATGGCTTCTGAAGCAATGATTACTTACTTGGGTCAGAGTCATATTTTTTCTGTGGTCATCTCATAAATTGTTCTCGTTCTGCTCATTATATTCTGTAATAGTTCACATGAATCTTTCCCTATGCCTCTGAATCCATCATATTCATCATTTCTTATAGCATAATAAAATTGCTTACGTTCACAGACCACAATTTGCTCAGCCGTTCCCCGGTTGATGGCTACAACACCATGTGCTGCTGTGAATATCCATGGACACCTGAGTCCTTTCCCTCCATCTTTGATCTCCCAACAGTAATATTATGAGGTAAAAGAGTAGGTAGAGTTTAATCATTGGGGAAGGGGGTAGAATTCCAAATTGTCTTCCAGAAACGCGTTAGTGTGCCTTTTGCTCTTTTGTTAGCTCTGATTCTGCCCTCCTCCGGTCATTAAAAAACCCATTGGCCACCTCCATGACCATTTTTTCGCCCTCCATGAATCTAATGAAAGGCTTTCCTGGTCCAACCAAGGGAAGAACTAGAGTATTTCTCAACTTCTTTTGACCGAGTTACTTGACTTGGATTTATTTCATCACCTTCACGTTTGCACAATCACTAACTTTATTGACCTTTTGAGGCTCCCCCAAGATCCTTCCCTGCCATTTTCCCCCCAATTAGCCATGTTGTTTCAACAGTAGGTTACTGGTGGAGGTCAACACTTCAGTAGTCTTGAAATGCAAAGCCTTCCTGAAGTAATGGCTACGGCTACATCAAACAGCCTAATGACATGGGGAGAACACTGAGAGCCCAAGGAGGGAGACCTGAGTTCTAGTCTTGACTCTTCTCTAAGTACAATACTTTAATCCTCTTTGCATGAAGCAATAGCTCGTCCTCGTGGTGGAAGTCAAAAGTCGTTTGGGACTGGCAGCCACACTCAATCCTGCAGGCGAGGTTTGCATGACTGGCTTCCTTGCAAGGGTTCATTAGAGACAGGAAGAGAATTCATGTCATAAGGCACACTTCCTGGTGCTCTTCTGTGAAAGATGGGACTTACGAGTGAGTCATCCCTGAAAAGATGTCGAAATACTGTCCAGGTCTAGATGAATAGCAGCACTTGGCAAAACAGTCCCCCCTCCCTTCAAGGATCCCCCCTCCCTGCTCTAGTCCCCCCACTTTCAATGCCCTCCACTATTCTCAGCTGCTGTCCTGAGAAAGGACTTGACATACTTATTGGAACTAAGGAAAGAGCTCTGGCATCAAATGATCTGCTTTCGAATCCCACCTGGGATTCTTACTACCTGTGTGACCTTGGACAAGTCATAGAAAGTCTCGTAGTTTCCTCTTCTTTCCCACCCTAAGTGGCTTCTGAAAGTCCCTTCTTGCTCTAGATCTGTGATCTGAAGGCTTTATACTTATCTTAATCGTTACTTATTTCCTGAGTATATGCATGATAAAAACACTAGCTTCACCAAGCCTAGAGACGGGAGGTCCTAGGTTCAAATCTGGCCTCAGACTCTTCCTAGCTGTGTGACCCTGGGCAAGTCACTTGACCCCCCATTGCCTAGCCCTTACCACTCTTCTGCCTTGGAGCCAATATATAGTATTGACTCCAAAATGGAAGGTAAGAGTTTTAGGGGGGAAAAAGAAAACACTAGCTTCAAAAAATCCAGATTAATTTTTTACTTCATTGGCAATCGAGATTTGGGCATGTGATGATTCATTCTACGTGAGAATGAAATAGTGCCTTAAAGTTGACAAAGCGGCTTGCCTCACAATTCTGCGGGGCCAATAGTAGCTGTAGTCCATCCATTTCACAGATCGGCGAAGCCCGTACTGGCTGTAGAAAGGTTTTGGTCCTCTTTTCTCTGCTTCTTCATTGGAGGAGAAGCCAAATGACCTCTTGTTAGGGACAGAGGACATGGCAGAGAGGATTCTTATCCAGCCACATGCCAGATGGCTTTGGGGGTCCCTTTCAATGCTGAGATTTTCTATTTATTCAGGAACGATCATCTTGGGAAGGAAGAGAAGGAGAAGGGCACAGGAGAGATACTAGGAGGAGGAGGAGGAGATGAGGACAGAAAGAACCGACTGAGAAATGGCTCTGCCACTTTGGTCATGAGAAATGGAAACAACCTGCTAACTACATTCTTGTCCCCAATCAGGAATTCTTGCGTGTGTGTGTGTGTGTGTGTGTGTGTGTGTGTGTGTGTGTGTGTGTTGGGCCAGGGTGAGGGTACTATTTTTGTTTTTGTTTTGTTTTAAATCATTATAAAAGTGAGAAAGCTTTACTCAAACTTAAGAATAACTGGAGGTAGAGGGAGGAATGGGAAATAATTCAAACGACAACATTGCCATCTTCTGTGGATGAGATGTTAGTGCAAGCAGCTCCATTTGAGGGCGGAACGGATTTTATTTTGATGACATGATTCAGAGGCCTAATGGATAGACATCATGAGTTTTAAGAAGACATTGGCTGCGTCTTTACTGGTTTCCCATTTATACACCGAAAGAAGCACTAAGTGAGGCTCTGGCTGCACACTTCCTACCCTCCCAGTCACTCGAAGGGCGCCATCTTCATTCATGACGCAGGTCTAAAGCCTATGGAGAATCCCCAAATCAGACAGTTATTGGGTGCTCACTCTCTGCAACCCACCATGCTAAGCCTCAAGGGGGACATGAACGCCTATACAGCGGGGCCCCTTTCTCTGCAGTTCGCTTTCCAGGGGTTCAGCTATCAGAAGAAAAGAAAAAAATTAAATAAATTTCTAATTGCATCAGACTTACCAGATTATTCCAAGATTTAAAAAAAATTCAAATATACATATACATAGCTTTTCTTCCCTCCCTTTCTCCTCCTTCTCCACCTGACATTTATATAAGGTTTGTTGGTGGTTCTTCAGGACAAATTGTTTTTTCAACCTTTACCTTCTGTTAGAATTGATACTAAATATGTTCCCAGGCAGAAGAGTGGTAAAGGGCTAGGCATTGGGAGTTAAGTGACTTGCCCAGAGTCACACAGCTAGGATGTGTCTGAAGCCAAATTTGAACCTAGGACCTCCCATCTCCAGGCCTGGCTCTCTATCCACTGAGCCACCTAGCTGCCCCTCCAGTACAAGTTTATTCCACCTACTTTCTAATCCCCTTCACAGTATCTATAAAAAATGTGTAATTCAAAATATCCCTTTAGTACCCACCCTCCCACTATACTATCTATCCTGTGCTTTGTGCTAACGGTAGCCAGACATCTTAGAGTTCCCAGGATTGACTCCCAATATTAAGAAAAGAAAGTCAATTCAACAAGCATTTATTAAGCATTTATTATGTGCCAGGCACCGGACTCAGGGCTGGGAATACAAATATAAGCAGAAAGTCCATTCCTGCCCTCAAGGAGCTTAAGTCTAATGTGGAATAACAAATGACAGAAAGAAGCTGAAAGTGCGGGGAGGGGGGGCAGGGGAGAATAGAAGGTCCCTGGGCAGGGACACGGTAGAAAAAGTCCAGAGAGAACTTTTAATTATATTTTGAAAAAGAACAGACTTTGTCTGGCCTGCAAACCTGCATCTGGGTTCAGAGTCTATGGCCACTGCACCTAGTTAGTCTGCCTCGAGACTTCTGTCACTCAGGGGAGTGGGCATCCTTTCCACCCCTTTAGAAGGTGGCCTCCCCACTCACCAGACCCAGGCACAGACCAAACCATGTGTTTTCCAAGCTGCAGTGAATTTATTTGCAAACAGATCATCTACAGAGGCTAGAGAGTCTCCTCGGTGCTGAGCATGCTAGCCAAGGCCTATTTTAGCAGCATTCGTGTCATCATGTCTTTTCTTCCCTCCACTGCATTCTTCCCCTGCCCTCACTACGTGCCAGGAAGCTACACAATCATAAACTGGCAGATGAAGGGCAGCCGCTCTTTGCACCTCTTGTCAAACCACTTGCCCACAGCCACTCCGGACATGGCGGCGCAGTTTTCCACCTTCCCACCATCCGGCTGGGTGGTGATCTCCGTCTCCCAGTTCTTGTAGCTGATTTTGCTGCCTGTCATGTCCACCCAGTTGCCTTCGGTCGCCATGTCATTGAGCCCGAGCCAGATCTCTGCCTCGGTGCCTATGCCCCTGCGTAAATACTCATAGAGAGAGTCGTTCTCATCCGCATTCTGTGGGGTGCTGAGGGTGCCCCCAAGAGAGATGCACTCTTCGCTCGCTTCGTGGTAGGTCTTGGCCTGAGAGAAGGCCAGAAAGCACTTCAGATGGATCTTGGCACCCTTTAGGCAAACTAGGGGGGGAAAAGAAGGAAATCTCAGGGACCTCAAATCAACAGAATCCATCCCACCCAGCAAGCCGGACTGACTTCATTCCTTCACTTAACAAATATTTGTCTCGTGCCTGCTATGTCTGTGCAAGGCATCCTTGGGTTATTTAGATAACAGATTATCTGGAGGGGGAACCTAGGGGACACGCCCGCTCTCTTTAAGTATCTGAAGGATTGGCACGTGGGAGAGAGACTGGATTTGTTCAGCTTAATCCAAAGGGTTGAACTGGGTAGTTCATGAGTAGAATGAGCAGAAGTTGCAAGAGGGCAGATGGCTTTTAGGCCAACATTTCCTGACCAAAAAGACTTGCCAAAAAATGGAATTGTTTCTTCTTCACTAGAGATCTTCTGGTGAGTATTTTAGTGGGGATTCTTGGTCTGGTATAGATTGGATTTAGATCATCCCTGAGACCCCTTTCAGCTCTGAGATCCTCTTAAATCTGTGATCTCCCTGAAGACCTAAATGGGTTCTAAAGAGAGGTGGGCAGGTAGTAGGTGAGTATATAAGTTGGTAAATGGAGATAGCTGATCTATAGATAGTATCACATTCTCTGTATCACACTCCCCATTAATAGCTTAGACACGACCTAGTTCAAGGCTCCTCAACCCAAATTATACCAATTTTTATTATTAATTAGTAAATTATTTTTAATTAGTAAATTATTATTTAATATTATTATTTAATGTTAATTAGTGACTACTAATTACTAATTCATAAAATATTAATTATTATTAATTAGTAAAATATCTAAATTTGCTATAGAATTCTTTGTTCTGTGCACCTGTAGGACAGCTATTGGGTGAGGGGAGATGAAGAGAAGGGCCCTTACCAAGAGGGATGGAGGGAACCAAGAGTGGGAGGACTCAGACATAGGGAGAAGGAGAAATAGAAGTCATTTTTTTTCAGCCAGAGGTTCCTGAAAGAGAAACCTCCTCTCTCTGTAGAAGTGTATTCCCTCTTTTATCTCCCTGGACTATTGGGTAGCGGAAGTGGCAGATACCTCTCCCCATCCCACAGAGATCACTCACAAATTAAAAAGACACTGAGATCTTGGGGAAGGTGGGTGTGGGAAGCCCATAGATGGCAACCTGTCCTAAGAAGCATAAATGCCTCACTTCCTCCTACCAAGATCTGAGGTTCCAGCATCTGATCTCTGCTACCCAGCAGCTAAGACCCAGCGGTATCCATTGGCCAACATCCCCTTCCTTTGGCTCTCCCCGCCGCCCCCATTTAGAACTACCAGTTGCTTTGTGTCTTCCTGGGCCCCCTGAATCTTTTCCCTTCCAAGACTCCAAATGCTCGTGAATAAGGCCACATGAGCACAAGGGGTTAGTAACAAAGTCAGGCCTAGAATCAGGTTTTCTGACCCGTTCCTCTCTCCAGCAAACACGGCTGCTTGGGTCCATCTTCCTTGGATTCGTCTAGCCTGGAAGCCTCTTGAGGTATCTACAAGGATGTCGCTGTGTTCTCTGGAGGCCCATCTCAGCATTATTTCCTCAGAGCTCCTGTTAGCAGGACACCACGCACTATCTCTAGCTCCACCCTTGCTAGGGTTGCCAGCAATAAAACTTTTTTTTTTTTTTTTTATAGCCATAGTGTGACATGTCAGTAAGAAACAACTGACTCCTGTGATAAAATCCTGGCCAAGCTGGCCAGCCACCAGCCAGCTGGCATTCCTACTTTGTGCCCAGCCCCAACTAGTAAGGGGAAAACGCACAGGAGTTATTTTAGCTATAAAGTATCTGAGGAAAAAATCAGGCCTGGAAAGAGTGACTTCACCTGTGCCCAATGCATTTGGCTACGGGGCCAGCCAAGTACAGCCACTCCTGTCTGCCTTCTCTAGCATGCCTCTTTCCAGTTGGTTCATCCTCAGGACTGTTGTTGCCTGGCCAAGCACCTATCTGCTTAGCCTCCATCCTGTTTCCATGGAAAGAGTGTGAACTGAGGAGGGGGTCACTGTCCCCTCCCAGGGGGACCCTCTTACTTGTCTGGAGGGCCTGCTGCTCCTTCAACAAAGTTATGTCCTGGGTCAGGCTGTCCAGTCGGCTCTTGATCTCTTCTATGACCTTGGCATTCACAACCTCTGAGGAACAAGTCAAGAGATAACAACTTCAGAGCTTAGCAAGGATGGGAGAATCTCCTCTCCACTCTGTGCCAGCTATGGCGGGTCTGGGGGGAAATAATACAAATGCCACCACCCTGCTCATTCCTTCCTGCTCATTCCTTCCTCACTTAATGATCCCTCCAGCTTCCCCCTCTCCTTCTCTTCCAATTTGGGATCAGTATGGTTGCATAGGTTAGTGGAAATGTGAATGGTTTGCATCCTACCAGAATCCTTTGCTATTTTCCTACTCCAGAAAAACCAAGTAACCTATTTCTGAGAGCTTGTCTGTGTGTCAAATTGGGGTTGGGAGTTGTAGGCGCAGAAGGACCTTCCTCGTCTTTAGCTTCAAACATGGCCCCCAAATGGCCTTGGGGACTGTGGTTGGACAGATGATGGGTCTCTCACCTAGGTTTGTCCCAGATCTTATTGGGTCCAAAGCAGAAGAGCAGTAAAGGGGTTAAGTGACTCTCCCAAGGTTGCACAGCTAAGATGTGACTGAGGCTAAATTTGAACCCAAACCTGACTCTCAATCCACTGAGCCACTTAGCTGCCCTCTAATTACCTTGTTAAATAACAAATAAGGCTAATCAGGAATTGGCAGTTCTACCCATACTTTGCACAGATGTTTCTCCATATGGATTTTGGAACTAACTGGCTTACTCTGATGTTTTGTTCACCCCATCACAGTGGCCTCCACATCCAGCACTCCTGACCTGTTGTCTCCAATCACGCTACAGATGACTATAGAATTCTGATCTGGGAGGAACCTTGGAGACTGTCACTGACAAAGGACCTCAGGGTGCAGCGGGTCCCACCCATGTCTAGCGACAAATCCCATCTAGGGCATCTCCCGCAGGTGGTCCTCCAGCCTTTGCTGGACAGGCTCAGGTGAAGACAGAACCATGGCTTTCCATTCTTCTTGTGTTAGGTAAATCCAGCCCCCTCTCCCATTTTACAGATGAGCCTCAGAGAAGGGAAACAAGTGCCCTGATGGGAGTCACCCAGACAGCAAATATTAGAACTAGAATTTAGATCCACATCTTCCAACTCCAAGACACTCTGAGTGTTTTGCCACATGTAGCAATCTCAAGGTTTGGGTTTTTTTTTTTTTTAATGCTCTTGAGAATGTCTCTGAAACTCTTTTGCTTCTCCTCTCCCTTGGCTCCGCCTGGAGAGCAGAATGCATTTGGAGAGCTCTCACTCGGGGTGTGTGACCAGGACTCTGTCCCAGGGTGCTGAATGGTAGAAGGAATGGACAGGACTTGAGGTCTCAGGAACATCTGAAGCTGACCCCTCGCTATCAAGAACAGAGAGAGAGTCAGGGACCAAAAGAGCGAGAATGATGACTTTAAATGGCAGTTAGGTGGTTACGTGGATAAAGAGTTGGATGTAAAATCAGGAAGGTTTAAGTTTAAATCCAGCCTCAGACATTTATTTACTAACTGTGTGACCCTGGATGTGCTCTCAGCCTCAGTTTCTTCCTCTATAAAATGGGGATATGAAGAGCATCTCCTTCATAGGGTTGTTATGAGAATTAAATAAGATGAAATTTGATAATATGGAGTCTCCCCTCCCCAAAAGGAAATGAAGGTGTGTTTCATTTTACGTGCACTAGATAAAATGTTATTCATTACAGCCCTGCTCTCCGGAGACAAGTCACTGAACCTTGCACTCTCCTGGGCGCTGGTGCCCTTCTCTCCACGCCAGTGACATTCTGGGCAAGTCAACACAGGATAGCAGCTTGGGTCTCCATGGCCACGAAGCTGGGAAGATGGAGCTTCAGGGCCAGATTCTCCAACAGGGCAGTAGGTGGCTCTCACAGCCCATCTCATGGTCCTCAGGCTCTGCTAGGACTAATCAGTTGTCAGCACTAGGAATGAGGTTCTCCTGCCCCTGACTCAGTTTCTAGGCATCGTTGCCAAAGCTCCAGCCTTACACTGACCCCTTGCTTCTTCCTCCACCTGGAAGACCTCTCAGCAGCTAAGCGAGGAGACTTCTTTCTCTGGGTTGCCCTGCTCAGGGCTCCCTCCCTTTTCCTTCTAGGCAGCAGCCTCTAAGGAGAGGAGTGCTAGACCCTCTAGACTCTCTAGGAATGGGGAGAGATCTTGATTTACAGCCCACCTGAGGCACTTACTAGCTGTGGGACTGTAGGCAAGGCTCCCTCTTCTTGGACTGCTTTCTACATGGTATAATTGCCATCTACTCATTTGCCCTTCTAGGCTTACCCTTCCCCGTCCTTCTCCAGGTCTGGAACCATGAACCATGAGAAAATCAACTCTGCTACCATTCCCAGATGGAGTGTGTCCCTCCGCCCCTCTATGACCCGCTCACCATTTCTGTTCCTTCTGAGCCACCTCTCTCCAACCACCATTCTCCTACATAGATGCCTCCCCACTAGAACCCCAATTGGACCCAGTCCCCAAGCATGTATGAAGTGCTTTCTCTGTGTCAGGCACCACTCTAAGGGCTGGAGAGATACAAAATATGAAAACAAACAAAAGTCCCTGCAACTTAGAGACTTAGATTCTTTTTTTCCCTTTAAAAAAAGATATTTTATTTTCTCAATTACATGTAATAACAATTTTCAACATGCATTTTCTGAAGTTAAAGATCCAAATTGTCTCTGTCCCTCCCTTCCCTCCCATCCCAGAGAGGATAAGCAATTTGATCTGGGTTATCCATGTATTATCAAGGAGACATATTCTAATAATTTCTAAACTTCTAATTCTAAAATATATTCTAATGGGAGGACAACATGGAAATACAAGATCCTTGTGAGCTATGTACAGATGGAAACTTAGTGGTGGAAGACAGGAGCTGGTTTTGCTTTTGTATTTGTATCTCTAGAGCCAAGTTGGCAAAGATGCGGCATGCATGGTGGCACTGGGGGAGCTGTTCCATTCCCCTTCTCTACCAAGCCTGAGGACATTTTATGCATATCCTGCCCATCTGTCCAGCCACCCAATGCAAACACTTCCTCCCTCTGCTGTCTGTAGTAATGTGAGGGGCTCACAGGCATCTTGAAAGTACAATTTGGGCACATAATCTCTAAAAGGTTTGCCAATGCTGCTCTAGAGCTTGGCACATAGTAAACACTTAATAATTGGGTTTTTTTAATGTTTTTTTTTCACTTAGCCTCAAAGAGCTTCGGTTTCCCCATCTGTAAAATGGAGATAAGAATTCAATTTAGCAAGCATTTATTGAGTGCCTGTAGTAGGTCTTTGGGATATAATGACAAAAAAAAAAATTCTTGCCCTCAAATAGTTTATATTCTCCTGGAAGGGACCAACTTGAATGCAAATAAATGTTTTTGTTGTTCATTAATGTCCAACTCGTTGTGACTTCATTTGAGATTTTCTTGGCAGAGATACTGCAGTGGTTTACTATTTCCTTCTCCAGCTCATGTTACAGATGAGGAAACTGAGGCCAACAGGGTGACATAACTTGCCCAGCATCACCTGTTAGTGTCTGGAGGCCAGATTTGAATTCAGGAAGATGAGTCTTCCTGATTCCAAGTCCAGCACTCTATCCGCTGCACCACTGGCTACAAATAAATATATCAAGAGTAAATATGGGAACAGGTAGGTGGCTTCATAGATAGATAGCCAGGCCTGGGGACTAAAGGGTTTGGGTTCAAATATGACCTCAGATATTTCCTTGTTGTATGACCCTGGGCAAGTCACTTTTGCCTAGCTTTTACCTCTCTTCTGCCTTGGAACCAATATTTAGTATTAATTCCAAGATGGAAGGTAAGAGTTTAAAAAAGCACTACATGTAAATAAATGCCAGCCATTATTATTATTCCAACTTCTGCTTCCTTTGTTGCCTTAAAAGCTGCTCATTGGACTCCCTGAGGACAGGGAATATATTCTGTTCTTTGGGTCCATAGCACTTAGCCCAGTGCCTAGCACATAGTAAGTGCTTAATGGACATTATTTAGCTGAATGAAAATCAAACAATGGTTCTACTTTGGGGGAAGGGAGGATAGCCAACTCCCCTGGCAGCCTCAGAAACAGAAAAGATGGCAAAACAGACACAAGTGAACTTTGAGACCCATAAAGGGCTATTTCTATAAATATGTTATAATAAAGATGCGAGCAGACAATGTTGAGTCAGAGCCATCCGGGCCAAGTGCTATCTTTTCCAGATGGAGACACCGAGGTCCAGAGAAAGGCAGTCCATTTGCAAACACCCTCTTCTTCCCTTCTCTTTCTTTGTATGTGTCCTTTTCCACCCATCTCCTCCTATCACTCCCTCATGGTCACTTGTCGTCATGGCTGGCATTTTTCTGGGCAGGAGAAGACCCCACCCTCCCCCTGCTCAGATTCCCCTGGCTGGCGCCCTAGTTGGTAACTTCAGTTCATTTCCATGGCACTGAGCTGATGTTGCCACAAACAGAAGATTGGGATGGCCCCAGGCCAGATGAAGTCGGCTGTGGAGCTGGAGGGAGAGAGCCCTAATTCTCAGCCAAAGCATCCCAAACGACAGCTGAGGGAATAGGGGGGAGCTGCGGCCAATTGAAACCACTCTTAGGGAGATTGTCTTCCTTCCAAGAGATCCCAAGAAGAAAATTCCCCTCTCTTTTCCAATACTATCACTGTCTTCAGAAAAGCCTCACCAAATGTCAAACCAGGGGAGAAAAAGCAGCCGACCTCCCCAAACCACAAAAAAGGCAAGAGAGAGACCAAAAGTTTCTTTTTACGTGAATTTCAAGAATTATGCCCTTCTGGATCTATGTGAGTTATTGTAAACATAGAGTAGGGGACGATGGGTTTCGGTTGGCTCTGCTTCTTGTTTTTTAAGGGATGCAGCCTAAACTTGGGAATCCACTGAAATCTTAGAGGAGTAACTCATCCTCTTAGACAGTTGTCTGAGGCTCTGAGGGGTTCATGACTACAGACACAAGCCAGTACGTGTCAGTGGTCAGTCAACAAGCATTTACTATGTAATCATCAGGGCGACAAAGGAAGACAAAATTAGACTCGACCCTCGAGGAGCTTATATTCTAATAGGGGAGACAACATACAATAACTATGTACGTGGGGTACAAACGGGAGGGCATCTCAGAAGGAAGGCAATCTGATCTAAGAAGGTGGGGAAGTAAGGAAGGGACCAGGAAAAGTGTCCCACAAAAAAAACCAGGATTTGAACCCAGATCTACTAGAACTTGATGCCAAGCTGTCACTCAGCTGCCTCCTATGTTGTACATTTTCTAGAATCCACTATGCCAGAAATTCCCCTCTTCCATAGCTCAGAAATTTTTCCCTCGCTTGCTTTATGGCTCAGCTAAGAAGCCAAATGGACAAAACATCTATAATTAATTAAGAAAAGGAAATCAGCATTAAAGGGCAAAGGGGGAGGCTCCATGCTCAGTTGCTAATTCCTCTTCCTGGGAGAGAGGGCATGGAAGACCCTTCCTTACCTTTCTTGGCATTGGCTGCTTTTTTAACTTTGGGGGTGGGTGGCTCCGTGCTGGTCCAGGGGAAAAGAACGAAGAAACACAGGAAGAGATAGGTTCCTTGGAGCTCCATGTTGCTGTTCCTCCTTCTAGTGTGGGATGGGATGGAATGGCAGTGAGCTGCACAGAGCTAGACTTCTTAAGGCAGCTGTAATCAAAACCTCTCCATCCAAGAAACCCTTCCAGACTCTGGCTGTTTGCATTCCATTTGAAAGACTGGGGAAAAAGAGGACTGCAAAATAGACTAAGATCTGGGACTCATGAAGCCCAGCCACGCCAAAGAAATTGTGCACCAGCAACCCTTCTCTTTGGAGCAAAGCAAGAATTCCTTATTTCTAGGACTACAAAATATAAATAAATAAGGAATATGAGCTTTTAAGTGCCCTGAGGAGGTATTTATTAATAAAATGAGGAAAAGATGGGCACTGGGAGCCCTTTCAGCTCTACCATTCTCTTTGCTGTTTCTTCATGTCAATGGAAAGAATGCCAAATGTGGACTCAGAAGCTCTGGATTCAAATTGTGGACCTACTACTTACTATCTATAAGGTCTTGAGCAAGTCACTGAATTTCTCTAGATCTCTATTTCCTCATCTCTAAAATGAGGAGACTAGAAGACATCTGAAATTCCTTCTTGTTCTAAATTCATGTCTAGGACTTAGTGTTTCTTGAACCTCTAAATGATGTTTGATCAGATGATGCAACCAGTTAGTCCCTCCCTCTGTTAATTATTTCCTGCTCATCCTGTATATGAGTTGTTCTTATATATTTGTCTCCCTTAGATTGTGAGTGAGCTCCTCGAGGGTAGGGACTGGTTTTTGAGGGTTTTAGTCTTATTTGGATCCAGTGTTTAGCACAGTGCCTGGCACATATTGGGTGCTCCGTAAATGTTAGATTGACTGATGGACTTCCAGTTCACCACAAATTCATTCCCCTCTTGAGAAAGTTCAAATTATAGGCTAGTCTAGTGTTATTGATCAATGGATATAGGTCTCTTGGGAGAATGGGATGTAAGGGGAGCCTCATCACAGATTCTATAGCATTGGAGGAAGGGAAAATTATAATGATTATTTATGGCGACTGTGAATGCTTTTTGGAGTTTGTTTGCATAAAGAGCATCCTATAACTTAAACTATAATTAATTGGATCCAAAGGCCCTTTTTACTAAATCCCTAGAGAGCCTGGCATGGGCCAAATTCCGAGGTTGCCAAGGGAGAAACTTTGGGTGAGGGCATGAGCCAAAGAAATATGATTTTGTAATAAGTCCCCAAAGATCAAATATAGTCCATGAGACAGCAGACCTTGAGCTATTGGACCACAGGATATAGTTATTTAATTGTTTTTCTTGACAGTTATTGAGGTTATCATAATTTTTACAATACTGTAACTTGTTTTCGGTGTAATCAGAAGCAATTTCATCAATTTGTTCATTGTTCTTTATCCTAATGGCTGGTTAAAAAGGTGGGGTTTTGAAAGGGCTTTAAAAGACTGTCTTCCCTTTGATCCAGCCATACCAGTGCTGGGTTTATACCCCAAAGAGATCATAGGTAACAAGACCTGTACAAAAATATTTATAACTGTGCTCTTTGTGGTGGCAAAAAGTTGGAAAATGAGGGGATGCCGTTCAATTGGGAAATGGCTGAACAAATTGTGGTATATGCT
The DNA here is from genome assembly GCF_016433145.1 of Gracilinanus agilis. NCBI lineage: Eukaryota > Metazoa > Chordata > Mammalia > Didelphimorphia > Didelphidae > Gracilinanus > Gracilinanus agilis. Next base: position 44,467,729 of record NC_058134.1, read on the forward strand.
GGTGATGGAATACTACTGTGCTCAAAGGAATAATGAACTGGAGGAATTCCATGTGAACTGGAATGACCTCCAGGAATTGATGCAGAGTGAAAGGAGCAGAACCAGAAGAACCTTATACACAGAGACAGATACACTGTAGTACAATCCAATATAATGAACTTCTCTATTAGCAGCAGTGCAATGACCCAGAACAATTCTGAGTGATTTATGGGAAAGAACACTATCTACATCCAGAGAAAGAACTGTGGGAATAGAAACACAATAGAAAGACAACTGCTTGATCACATGGGTTGATGAGGACATGATTTGGGATGTAGATGCTAAACGACCACCCCAGTGCAACTATCAAAAATATGGAAACAGGTCTTGATCAATGATACATGTAAAACCCAGTGGAATAGTGTGTCAGCTATGGGGAGGAGGGAGAGGTTTGGGGGGGAGAGAAAGAACATGAATCATGTAACCATGGAAAAGTATTCTAAAAAAAAATCTTTTTTAATATTAAAAAGGTGGGTTTTGTGTGTGTGTGTGTGTTTTTTTTTTTTTTTTGCCCTGCAAAATTTGAGAGTTGGACAGGATGGCCAACCTCAACTCAATGGCCAACCAATCCAGTCCACACATGAAAGGAATTTCTACTCTAACATACCTAAGTGGTAATCCAACCTTTCCTTGAAGAGATCCAGTAAGGGAGGGACCCATCACTTTTTGAGGCAGTCCATCTCACTTTTGGGCAGCTCTAATTGTCAAGTTTTTTCCTTAACATTGAACCTAAATTGCCTCTTTGGATGGGAATGCTCAAAATTTAATGGAAACAAATTATGGTCTCATCAAGGGGACTGGTCCCAAGACTAACCCAATAATCCTCTGTGATAGGAATCTCCTATAAAAGAGATCTGATCAAGACCTGCCACAGAAAAAAGTGGTGATGTAGTTTATGCTCAATTGCATGGGATGACAGTATGTTCCTGAGGCATGTCCTTTGGGCTGAAGAAGAAAATTCACCATTGGACCAAATACTCTACCCTTTGGTCTCCTTGTGTTTCCATGACAGAAGGAGATGAAAAAAAAAATCAAAACTAACAGATCAATTCCAATAGCCCCAGGGGCCAAGGAGGCTTCTTTTGTTCTGGAGTGCCTTCCTGATCCAAACTCTCTAAGCTTTGGCACATAAAGTAATGGAAGAACCTGGGCAGAATTGTAATGACCAGGAAGCCTCTGTGTTGCTTTGGCCCCTTTGTTGAGGTTCACCCCTACTCCTTGCTAAGCCCTCCCTTGTGGAAATGAACTTTATCTCATCTGCTTGGAGTCAAGAAGACTGTGCCTTCCCAAAGGACAGTTAGCTAATATGATGCATTCCTCTGGCTAAGTTACTGATAGAACAAGGCCAGAGGACTCTCCCTCTGCTCCAAGTTATGTACAATGACTTCATAGTTCTTGCAGAGTTAGAGGCTTTTGTAACTTTTAGCTCAATTGCTTAGTTTGTCATCCTGGTACAGTGGACACATATGGAATCAGGAATCAGAGGTCCTGCTTAACAGGCTGCACAACCCTGAGAGAACCATTTGCCTTCTCTTGGCCTCTCTTCCCTTTGCTGTCAAATGAGGGAGTTGAACTAGATGAACTCTGAGAAGACCCTTATAGCTCAAAATTCTGTGATGGGGAAGGATAAATGTTCTCTGAGCCAAGACAGACTTTCATTCCACCAGTCATAACCCATCTGGCGTAGTTTGCCTTTTCTTCAAGAATTACCATTTTTGGTCAATCATTCTGCCACTAAAGCAACACCAAGGGTCTCTCAGTGATCCTTTATAGCTGCCAGCTATGGAATGACCCAGTCTCAAGAATAAAAGCTAGAATTTATACAGCCCTTTAAAATGTTTTCTTGTTTGATGTTCACAATAACCCTGTGAGCTGTGGGTCCATTTTATAGAGGAAGAAAAGGGGCTGAGAAAGGTAATGTGTCTTTTTTTTTACATTTAATTTTTTTCTTAATTACATGTAAACAAAAATTTTAACATTCATCTCTTTAAAATTTTGAGTTCCTTATTTTTCTTTTTCCCTCCCCTTCCCCTCCTTGAGAAGGCAAGCACTTTTTAATATAGATTGTAAATGTGCGGTCATGCAAAATATTTCCAGTGAGTCATATTGCAGAAGAAAATGCAGAAAAGGTCATGTGCCTTGCCTATGGCCACACAGTCAGTTAGCTTCTGAGGTTGGGTCTTCCCCTCCAAGTCCAGTGCTCTTTGGCTCTTGAATCACTGTACTATATTAACAAAACTGAATTGTAAGGAATGGCGCAAAAGAGATTATCAAGGACATGAATGTTTAAAAAAAAGAGCAGTGGACAAGTCATGAAGCAAGAATGAAGGATGGAATGGATAGCCCAAGTGTTTTATTGATACCTATGAGGATAAAAGGACCCAGAGGAAGGTCCCCAGCTCCTCGGACAGATCCTCTTTCAAAAACTGACTGAAGGACATATTTAATCATTGCACAAAACAAGAGATGGGTGGCTGTCAATCAGTACTACTGGAAAGAGTACCATCACCTATTCCATTGAAGTAGGAGGTTTTTAAAAATATATAAAACAAATCAATAAAACTAGAATTCTATCCAAATTGCAAAATATAGTATTTGTTTGGGAGCAACTAGATGGCTCAGTGGAATGAGAGCCAGACTTAGAGACAGGAAGTGCTGGGTTCAAATCTGGCCTCGGACACTTCCTAGCTGTGTGACCCTGGGCAAGTCACTTAACCCCCATTGCCTAGCCCATACTGCTCTTCTGCCTTGGAGCCAATACACAGTATTGATTTCTAAGACAAAAAGTAAAGGTTCAAAAAAACTAGAATTTGTTTATATCTTTTGTTCACTCATTTTTCAGTCATATCTGACTCTTTGCGACCCCATTTGAGGTTTTCTTGGCAAAGATACTGGAGTTGTTTGCTATTTATTTCTCCCCCTCATTTTACAGATGAAGAACTGAGGCAAACAGGGTTAAGTGACTTGCCCAGGGTCACAAAGCTAGTAAGCATCTGAGGCCAAATTTGAACTTAGGAAGATGAGCCTTCCTAGCGCCAGGCACAGTGCTCCATCCACTGTATCACCTACCTGTCCTTGTTCTTGTCTTAAATTATTATATTATTTATTATATTTTTATATATTATATGGTTATATATGTTACACATATCATATATTATCATATTAGATCATATTAGATATTATAATAACCATATATAACACAATATATTATGTTATAATAATCATATGTAACACAATATGTTATAATAATAATATGTAACATATCATTACATAGTCATAATTGTATATATAATAACCTATTTAATAATAATATATTATATTATAATAACACATATTAAAAAGTGATACCCAAGTTAGAGCAGCAAAGTTTAAGCACAATTTGATACATTCCTCATTAACTTTTGGAAGAAGTGCAGAAAAGACTGATCCTATCACAGATCCAAAGCTACACTGAGGTATAACTGTCACAAATAAGCACACACCGTGCTGTGGCTGTCAACTTCAGGAAGTTTGCTATTAGATAAAATTCATAGATTCTTCCCGCTGTACCTACAACCTGTTCCTGAAGTTTAATAGTAAATAAAGGCATCTCATGCACTTTAGCAGTCACTTCTAGAGACAATGCTCCCACCTTTGTGGACTCACCTACGTTAGTGAGGACTGACTCCTACTCACAGAAGCTTCCACCCTTTTACAGTTCAGTCTCTCTTCATGCTTCTCTTGGACCACTGCAATAGCCTCTTCACTGGCCTCCCTGCCTCAAGTCTCTTCTCTCCAGTCCATCCTCCATATAGCTACCAAAGTGCTTTTCTTAAAGTGCAGGTCACTCCCCTGTTCAATAAACTCTGGTGGCTCCCTATTACCTCTAGGATCAAATACAAACTCCTCTTTTTTCAACCTTTTAAAGCCTTACCGACCTGGCTCCAGCCCACCTCTCCTGCCTTATTGCTCTCTTTTGCAGGCACTCCATCCACCTAACATCTCTCATTCAGAGCACTTCATCTCCTGAGTCTTTGCATCGGCAATCCCTCCTTTCTTAGTTTTGCATCTCAGAATTCTCCCTTTGCTTCAAGACTCTGCTCAAGCATCCCCGTCTCCATGAAGCTCTTCCTGATTAGCAGGGGCTCGTGTCTTCCTCTCCACGCTCTCTTCTGCCCATTTGGTACATGCTAAACTCCCTCCAGCCAAACTCAGACTTCTCAAGGACAGGGAATGGCTTCACCCTCGTCTCTGTATCTCAACAAAAAGTGTTATTTAGTAAAAGCTTCTGGATTGACTGATGGATGGAGATTTCAGGACTGATAGGAAGAGAGTAAAATTCTGGGCATAGCCGGAGCCTTTCAGGGTCCTTCAATTCGTACTTTATAGTGAAATTGCTCACTTCACAATTGCCTTAACTAGTCACTTTACTTCTTATCCCAAAGTATTACAGATCTATACAAAGTATTTTTTTTCCTTGTCCCTCTTTTCCTCAGACAATAATTATTAGCTGTGTGATCCTGGGCAAGTCACTTTAATGCTGCCTGCCTCAGTTTCCTCAATTGTAAAATGGGAATAATAATAGCACATACTTCTTGGGTTTGAGGGGATTGTTTGGGGGAACAAATGAGATTTACATGCATTCTCTATGTTGTATAATGAAATTATATGCCTATATACACATGCATGCTATATAATGAATTTATATAGATGTACAGGTGTGTTGTAACATGAGATTATATAGACATATACTTGAATTACATACATACATATATTTGTTATGAGATTATATCTACATATGTGAATGTATCACAATATATGAGATTATATACAAATATGTTAGACTGTATCATGAGACATAATACCTATCTGCATGTATGCTTACACAGACATACCTATACACACATGCATGCATGCATACATACATATACCCTTACTTTCTTCCTTAGCAGCAATTCCAAGACAGAAGGATAAGGACTAGGCAGACGGAGTTAAGCGACTTGCCCAGGGTCAGATAATATTTCTAGTCTTAACACAGGGCCTGGCACACAGCAGGCATCTAATAAATGCTTAATTCCTTTCCTTTCCTACTCTTGCCAGCTTTCAAATGTGCAGGATGTTTCCAATCAAAAGAGCTTCCCATCCCTTCCTGAATGAATTCTTGAGTGGAGCGAATGCTCTAGAAGCTGCTCCTCTGCCAGATGTGGAGGTCATCTAACAGGGCTTGGGCTGGAAGACAATCTACGCAGCTGGATTAGATCTCTAAGACTTACTGCTTAGTTTTCAGGAAACCAGGAGCTTCAGCATTTAACTACTGATGTACTTTATCTTCCCTCCTTACCAGGGTGGAAAGTAAGACAAGAAGGATTCCTTTGGCCACTGACTAAGCCCATTCTTCTTTTTTTTTTT